>NW_026068054.1:2012519-2110761 GCF_014885135.2 Alexandromys fortis | reverse complement strand
TGCGGATATTACCAATATGGAAAAAGTCCAGACCACACCTCTGCTGCGGATATTACCAATATGGAAAAAGTCCAGACCACACCTCTGCTGTGGGTATTACCAGCATGGAAAAAGTCCAGATCACACCTCTGCTGTGCATATTACCAACATGGAAAAGGTCCAGATCACACCTCTGCTGTGCATATTACCAACATGGAAGGAGTCCAGATCACACCTCTGCTGTGAGTCCCACCCCAAATCATTCCTTTCCTGGGGGCTCTAACATTTGAGGGGGGGGATGTCATTTAGTTTCACTTAGTTCTAAGGTTGTCATTGTTTTGTTGTGCGAAGTGTAGAGGTTGAGACAGACGTCATGATGCAGCCCAAGTTGGTCTGAATTGTTGGTCCTTATCTCAGCCTATAGTGTGCAGGGTAAGCGCCACCATGACTGAATTTCATTTTCTGATAAAATGACACATGATTGTAGGCAGTAAGCAGTCCCACAGCTCAGAGAACCCCAAAGAAATAACCACATACCTCCACTCCCATGTTCGGAACTAGAAACGGCAGAAACACTTTAAAGGGCTCTGAGGGTACAGTGAGCTAACCTGGGACCACATCTTTCTAGATCCAAGAAAGAGAGCAGTGAATGGCAGGCACCCTTTCGTTCCCTTTTTCCTGCGGACATCCCAAGACTCTTCTGAGGGC
Source organism: Alexandromys fortis (assembly GCF_014885135.2). Lineage (NCBI taxonomy): Eukaryota > Metazoa > Chordata > Mammalia > Rodentia > Cricetidae > Alexandromys > Alexandromys fortis. Next base: position 2,110,074 of record NW_026068054.1, on the reverse strand, counting down.
TTCAAGACTCCTAAACCCAGCAGGCAGAACTGAGGAGTGTGGCAGAGCCACGGCCCACCGAAGGACAGGGAGTGGAGAGAGGGGTGCTGGCCCAGTTGCCTGAGGAAGCCCCCAGCTGTGCTCAGAGGGCTCTGGAATGCTCTGATGGGACACGGGGCAGAAAGGGCCCACAGAGATGTCTGATCTCATTCTGGTTCTTCCAGCTCAGGGAGCTGCCTACCCCATGCACCTGAGATGCTTCCCAGACTGAAGCTGAAAATGCAGCTATGACATGACCAACAAAGTTTTCCCAGCAAGGTTGGACTCAGCATCCAAGACCTGTGTGTAAACACCATGGGGCAGATTCTGTGCTTCCTGGCTCCTGTGTGGCCAGAGTGAGATGTGCTTCCAGAAACAATCACGAGCTTATTCTGGACCTTTGTGAGTTATGCTGGGGGCCAACTCTGGACAGGCTAGCCCTGATTCCCTCACCCTCCTGTAGTAGAACCTGTGTACTCCCCAGTGCTCTCTGTTTAAACTGGGCTTTGTGACCGTAGGTTGTAGCAAAATTAATAAAAACCCAGAGACAGAAATGGGAGTTCAACCTGAAGGTCAGAAAAGCAAAACAGCCAGCCACTGGCTCTTACCTCTGCCTCAGTCCGAAATGGCGTGCCTGCCTCCAGGAATCTCAGAATGAGACTGAGTCTGAGACCGTGTCTGAGAGCTGTCTCCTCCCATCTTATATTTGTCTCTGGTGCTGGGATTAAAAGCGTGTACCACTACTGCCTGGTTTCTATGCAAACTAGTGTGGCTACTGGGATTAAAGGTATGTGTCACCACTGCCTGGTCTATAAGGCTGATCGGTGTGGCTGTTTTACTTCCTGATCTTCAGGCAAGCTTTATTTACTAAAATACAAATGAAATTTCACTACAGTGAGTAGCTAAGAATCCTAATAAAAGTGTCCCAAGGTTTGTTTTCTCACAGAAAGAAGGACGTGAACACAGGGAAGCCCACTGCCACCCTCTCTACTCTGCACCATGGTTACTTCTCGAGTCCAGCCCGTCAGAGGCCATGATAAGCAACGAGTTCTGGTGAGAGGCAGACAGTACAAGATAATTTGAGGTTGTATTTTGTGTGACTGTTTTCTATTTCACTTTTATGGTAATATATTTTATTATGTTTGCACAAATACTGGTCCCTGACAGGTTGTGGGAGAAAAACTAACCTACTGGTCTCCCTCCAGAGATGACCCTTCACTACAGCCGGTGACTGCACGCCAACACAGCCATGTGGTCAGGGAGCCGCATACCAGGCTGAGTCTGGGAGTGTGTCTAGCCACAGACATGAGCTCTCTCTGGACCCAAGTGCCTCGGGAAGCTGTACCCTTTGCCTTCCCAGCAGGAAGTTTGGTTGTCAGACTCCACGAACTCCTGACACTCAGGAGTCTTTTGTTTCTAGGAGACCAATGGGAAGCATCAGCACACCCCTAAAAAGCTACGCCTGAGCAAAACTTTAAGCTCCTTCCAGAACCAAGACAGGTGACTTGGTGCCAACCCAGTCCCACTTCCATACTGTGTGAGAAGCCCGAGACAACCTTTAGGGTTCAAGAGCTTAAACGTGGCACTTTTAATATCCCTCCCCCTTTAAATCTTTGATAGACCATAGCCACTCCTGTAAATGTTAAGTGAAAATTTTCACTCTGGGTGTTATCATTGTGTGTGAGTGCACAGAGGAGGAGAGGTGTGCACGCTATGAGCTGTGTGTGGAAGTAGAAGAAAACTTAAAGAGTTGGTGGCTCTCTGCTCCTCTTTATGTGGCTTTTGGGGATTGAGCTCAGCTTGTCAGCCTTGTGGCAGGTCCTTTAACTGGCGCATCTGAGACATTTCATAGGTGCTACACTTTCCATTTTACTAACACAATTAACGTGCACTGCCGAGCACCCACTTAAAGCGAACGGCAACATCAGTCTTAGGGCACTGCTGGCTACGGCTACACTCAAGCTCACAAACATCTCTAACACTCTCAAAAGTCCCCTCATTCCTTTTAACAAGCCCTTCCACTTCCCCGTGATCACCTTCTCCATCATTTACTCTCTGGCACATGGATCAGTTCGAATTTCTAGAGTTTCATATAAGTGAAGTTCTACGGTGTAGGGGCCCTTTGGGTGACAGATTTTGTTTTTACTGAACATGACCTTTTTCTGTCCTGGTTACTGTTCTTACATTTTGCATGCTTAAAATCACCACTGGCATGCTAAGCTGCTCAGTCCTGTCTCTGTCGCTGCCACGGATTTGGAGAAAGGGGATGAATGGGTGAGCAGGTGAGGGGCCACTGGAGACTTGTGCTTTCTTAGCTTACAAAACCCTTCCGCCTCTGAAAATCCTGGCACTCCCCAAAAGAATAAAGATGTTCACAGGGCCACCCACCAACACTGGAGGTCTTTCTTTCTTATTAATTAATTAAAAAAAACTATCTTTTCTCATTTTACATACCAATCCCAGTTCCCACCCCTTCCCCTCCTCCCATCCCCTCCACTTTCTCCCCCAATCCCACCTCACGTTCACTCCTCAGAGAGGATAGGGCTTCCCATGGGGAGTCAGCAAAGTCTAGCACATCACTTTGAGGCAGGACCAAGGCCCTTCCTACTATATCTAGGCAAAGCAAGGTATCCCTCCAAAGAGAATGCGGTCCAAAATGTCAGAACAAGCAGTAGGGATAAATCCTGTTCTCCCTGCCAATGGCCTCGCAGTCTGCCCCAGCCGTACAACAACTGTGTGGGTGGCAGCCACATTCAGAGGGCCTAGTTTGATCTTATGCTGGTTCTCTCGCTGTCAGGCCAGAGTTGGTGGGCTCCCATTAGCTCAGGTAGACCGTTTCAGTGGGTGTCCCCATCATGGTCCTGACCTCTTTGCTCATATTCTCTCTCCCTGGAGGTTCTTTTTATACCAGGTCAGCAGTCCAGATGGACAGAGCCAATGAGACCTGCAAGTCTGAGGTGAGCAAACCAGGAGTGTCCGCGCCCTCTCCGCCACTGCAAGGCTCCCACAAATCATCAGAAACGCTAGATCCTGTTCCACTCCTCAGCTGTGGCCACAGGAACCAGGAAAACACTCACATATAATCTACACACTGCCCAGCTCCTGAGAAAAGCTCCTAAAGAAAAGGCCCTGTGGCCCTTAGGCATGATTTTTGAATAGAAGGACATCAAGTGACAGATTAAATGTTATCTGTTTCTCCACCGGGAAAGAGGGTGTTGCGGGTAAGTCTCATCCTCCACAAGCTGGCATCTGGGAGCTTCTTGAGGAAGCCAGCACCACAAGGAGCGTGCCCACCTGCGGTGCCAGCAACGCTAAGCTAGCAGGTATGGCAGCTGCACACTCTGGATTCCTTTCCCAGATTCCATCCGTAAAAACCATTTTAATCTCACGGCACACGGGGAGGGAGTTCACGAGGGTGCATTGCATCCCGCCTGTCGGTGTTCGATTACACTGAGCCACAACATGGCTGTAATCTTAACAGCAGAAGGAGCAGCGCTCATTGCAGGGTCTGAGTCTATACCAAAAGGCAGCTATTCTGAGAGCAGAACGGGCAACAGGGAGATGCTCTGCTGGAATGGCTGGGGGGAAAAGAGAAGGGGTGGGGGATAACTCCGGAAAAGCAAGTATAGGGCACTATAATGGGTTACTATTGTCTAGGGAAATGCTACATTTCTTATTGTCCTGTTTGTCCTGCTCTGTTTTGGACATGACCCAGGAGACTCCACACAACAAACCCAAATAGCCAGAAAGCACAGCCTAGCACCTGAGCAGCTAGCGACTCCTGTGCCTACGGAGCTCACAACCTTCCAGAAGCACGAAGAAGGCCTGCCTCTGGCCCCAGGACCCACATGGGTAAGTCGGCTGGGCTCATGGACAATCTACTATAGTCTCAGACTTCTTTATTAGATTTATAAGACCTCCTAGATCGAGCGTGTTTGGACTCTGGCCACTGAGCTGTTTGCCCCCCCCCCTTAACACTAAGCCAGGCAATAGCATAGTCTAAATAATAATCCTTTTGATTTATTACTATAAGCAAAGAAATGAATGTGAGCCTTTTACAGTGGCATTCCCCATGCCCACCCAACATTTCTCTCTAAGAAGTGACTGAATAAATGAATGGACAGACAGGTGAAGTGGGACTCTTTTGACCACATCGTATTATCTGATCCCACAGTAAACCAGTGAGGTCAATGACAATAGCTAACAGTTGCACTGTAATTACAATGCCAGGCATCATCCAAAAAATCTTCACACGTATTAACTCCTTTACCACGCGGGAACCCTATGGAATACGGGTTATCATTATCATCTCCATTTAGCAAACGGAGGAATTCACGGAAGCAGATTTGCTTATAGGAGGCAAAGCTGGCTCCTTGCTAGACACTGGCCAGCATTATTCCGATGCTCTGCTATACACTTAACAAAACAGGGAGCAGAGGGTCATGGTATTATTTTAAATGAGGTTAGTCAACACATGAACACAAACCAAGCCTCGGGCTATCTCCTCTGGTCACTGGTTAAAGGACACACCCAAACTGTGAAACCTGAATAGCTTGCTCTGACTCCACACTCTCAACCCCTAAACAGCACACGTGCTAATTTAGCCTGCCCTGCAAACAGCCAGGATGCGCCTGACAGAGACTGGGAGGGGAGCTGAGAGCATGGTGCTCATTTGCTCAGTATGCCTTTCCCAGACGGAAGGTGCTGTGAGGCCCAAGGTGGAAAGAAAAAAATGAAAGCAAACCTGGGAAACAGGGAATTCATCCAACCATACCCCCTCCAAAATCACGTACTTGGTTTGCGGAAGAAACCATTCCTCCCCCCCCCCCCCCCCCCCTCTTCCTGGGTTCAGTTCTGAGCATGTGCACAGCCCAAGTAAAAGCTGGAGCCAAACCTACACAAGTCTTTCCAGAATCCCAACGTTAGACTTGTTACAAACTCAACAACATTCGGGGGGGGGGGGGGGTGATCCTCTTGGGATTGTATTTTAATACAAAATATGCCAAACGGTCTAGGGCAAGTTAGGGAAATGTTAAAGGCAGACAGAGATCAGAATGACAACCTGTGAGGGGAGAAGAAAAAACAGGAGCTCCTTCTTCACATTGGATGGTTTCAGAATTCTCTCCTGAGAGAAAGCAAGGCGGCTCAGGTTTGGAGGTGGGGAATGGAAGTATCTCAAATTCCCTGCTGCATATTAAGCTGGATGTTAGGGTGAGGAGAAGCGCCTTGTTGCTGCAGCTGGAGTTGGATGCTAGAATGCACCAGTACACCGTTTAGAAACGCAGGTTCGAAGAGGCGGCCGGTCTGGTGGGACCTGAAGGAGAGGGAAAGCCGAGTCAAGCTGGCATCCAGGGACAAGACACTGTAAGGAGGAAACCCCTCCCTGAGGAATAGGGAAGGACCCAGAAAAGCTTTGCCTGTGAAAGCCAGGGCTCAGCTGACTCTCGGGGGACTTGTATATCCCCACCCACGTGAATGACAAGCAGGCCTTCCCGACAGGACAAGTCGTGAAACCAGACCTTGCCATTTCTGTTTTTCTATCAAAATGAAACCAAAAGGTTCTTTGCCCCTCCATGAAAGTTAGTGGGGGAAAGCCCCTCACTGGAAAGAATTTCAAGGCACAGAGTCTTTCAATAAAGCCAATATCTTTGAAAATGTTTAACCAGTGGTTTAGAAAGTTTTGCTGGTGAAAAGAAAAGTGTCAGTATAATTGAAGAAAAATAAAAATTGGTGCTGAAGGAGGTTCGCTTCGTCCATGTGTGGGCGCCCCGCGGTTGGAGACGATTTCCTTTAATGTTCTCTGGTAGGTTCCCAGTCATCCCCAAATGCACGCACCCCCACACCAGAGCGGGAGCCCTAGAGACCTTACTTTCAGTCTCAACTGAAGGCATTTAATGAGAACCAATTACTCTTCGCTGGATCCTGGGGACCTACTTCTTGCGCTTCAGGGGAATCTGTGCACCCTGCTGGGCTTTCTAAACGTCTTGGTTACTCATTCCAAGAATTAGCCACACGCTATTGCTTGGTGGTAATTTTTTTTTCTCGCTCAGAAAACCGCAAAAGGATTTAACCAAAAGGAAGCAAAGGTTTCCTTTTTATAAATTCGATTAGTCTTTTCCACTTTCTCTGCCTCGGGACATTTCCTCTGGGAGGAATTTTATACCCAGACACCCCTTAGAGAGGCACTGTTGCAAGAGGGGCACGGGGAACTTACGCGCAACCTGGAGGAGCATTTGCGGTCCCCTGCCCATTCCGTTTATAAATGCCAATGTGAAAATAACCCTGTAAGGAGAGGAAGACGACGTTTTCCATCTACTGGGATCCACTGCCCATGTGGAATCCTGCCTCCGTTGCGAGCGACTGAATTTCCTTCTAGAACCAGCACCTGGGCGTCTTGTCTTTGCGCCGCAGGAACACGTGTCTAGAAAAGGTCCTTGAAAAGGTGAACAGGGGTCTGTCCCCCCACCCCCAATCTGTGCCCTTCTCCACTTCGCCAGGAGTGAGCTGCTGGGCAGAGCACACAGTTCACTCTCCCAAGGCCTCGGGTTCGAAGCTGCGCCAAGATCTTAGAGGAGGTTAGTATTTGAACTACAGCAGTTCGCTTAAGAAAAAGAGTCTGTGAAATTCCCAGGACAGCGCAGTTTCAAGTTTGGAAAAAAGCCGAACCTACGGAATGCTTTCCAAGTTTGTATTTTGTTTTATGTCATCATCACCACCACCAACTCCAAACCCCAAATCCAGAATAGAACCTTAAGGGCAGAAGAACAAGCCACCTCAATCTTTCTTCCCTCTTCCTCCCACTCCCACCCGGCAGGCATCCAGGCAAGAATAACACAAATAAACCCCAGGTGGTTAATGGTGATGCATCCAGCCGCCCCATCCCCAAACACACACAGACACCGACACAGACAGACACACACACACACACACACACACACACACACACACACACCATGCACAACCAGCTCACCACCCACTTGGCCCCACCCACCTCCGGGGAGAGGAGGGACTGGGAACCTGATCTCCCGGCTCCTGCCCTGAACGTTTTCTCATCAATAATGTTGATACCATCGACGCGCTTGCTCCCCGCCCCCAGGGCGCCGCTGCCGCCTTTTTGCCGCTTTTTGCCCGGCGCAGGAAAACGAAACCTCCTCTGCTGCCTTTGTAGTCCCGGCCTGAGGCCTTGGACTGGAGATTTCGGAAGCTGGGGCATAGTCAACGCGCATAGGGACCATCTCCACTTCGGGTGTAGGGTGTTCTACCTGCACCGATGGAACCCGAGAGTCAGGGGCCCACACAGGCCTCAACCCAGGCCCCATCCCACACCGGGGTCGGACTGGGCCATAATTAGAAAACTTTACGGACAGAAGAACCAGGCCTCAGAATGAAAGGACTTCATGCCACCACCCCGTCCTAAAACAGGAGCTCGAACAAAAAGATACACGGAAATCCCTTCCTTGGGAACTAGGCTGTGGCAGCGGCTTTAGGCCACGGCCCTCGGGTCAGCCAACTCACTGAGGACAAACTAGACATCGGGAAACTGAGGTGATACAGTGGAAGGAACAGAGACCCTCACACACACTCTCCCTCAAAAGCAGTTTGCACAACTGCTAAGCGCCTCCCCAGGGTGCGTTTCGTCTTGGTCCGAGAGGTCGCGACCCCTGCGCAGATGTCACTTCACTTCGGGCCAATGCCATTCCCTATTGGGTATCTATCCCCAAATACCAGGCCTTCCTGAGGAACCTCCAAGCCACAACCTCTTCGCCGTTTTTCCCCAAAGCAGCCCCCATCCAAGGTTCGGAGGGCAGGACCCCATGGAATGCTCTGGCCAGGAGGTGTGCTGAGCGGTCGGAGGGACCCCAGCTGTGGCACCTCACTGTCCTTCGCTTTCTCGACCGGCTCAAAAATAAAAATTAACCCTCACTCTATGTCCATTTTTATTGATTTAATTATGTCTTTGCTCCGCGGCACGCGGGGCCTTGCCAGCTTGCTGACACTTTGGCGACCGCACCAGCGAACCGCGTTAACTTGGGCTCGAGACAATGGCCTGTAATTGATGTATCGCCACCAACAATAAAGACCAATTCTCCTCTCCCGGCCATTCCAACCGTCCCCTTCCTCCCATCCCCCCTCCTCCACCTCCCCTCATCTCTCTCCCGGCCAAAGGGAAAGAAAACAAACAAGAAATTAGCGGGGGATGCCGCTCGTAGAGTTAGGCGCCCGCCTTTATGTCGTCGAGGGCTCAAAAAACGAAAAAAGTTATAAAAGTTTAGATACCCCCAATTAATTCGTCTCCGCTCGCCCATTTTTAATTAAACGGAGCGAAGCAGTTTTTGCGTTTTCGTTCGTTCGTTATCTGTGTGGGGCGTCCCCCACCCTTAATCACACATAGAGCCAACAGCGAGCACGTGTGAAGCTTCTCCCCGGATCTTCCCGAGTAGCACACCATGAGAAGGGTTTAGGACCGCCAGCTCCACTGGGTTTCTGGCCACTGTATTGCCCGGAGGTCGGGACTTTCAAGAAGGCAAGAATGTTACAGACTGCTCAGGACGGCTCCAAACACCGGTGCAAGTGCCCCTGGAAGCGTCGGTGCACCCTGGAGGGTGCGCATTGGTGTGTTTTTCAAGCGCGCCGATTTACGGGTGGGGGCGAGTGCTGGGTTTAAAAATGGTCAGGTCTGATCATGTTCCCGGGGGTTTGGGGCAAGTGAGAGGCTCACACCCCAGGAGCGCGCAAATCCATCTTTGCCGAGGGATCTCTTTAAATATTCAGTGAGAAATAATGGCATTTGAAACACCACCTATGGAAACATTATTATCTTCATTCTTCAACATCAGACCCACTGATAGCTTCGTTTGTCTTTTTATCAAAATCTACAGTACCCAACAGAAACTGGAGAGGGAAAGAGCGAGATGCGAGAGAGGAGAGCGGGAGGCCAGGGAGACGCGCAAGGGGTGGGTGAGCAAGGGCAAAACTAAGAAGAGGTAGGAAGAGTGAACAGGGAGATTGAAAGAAGGGAGAAGTTATACTAAGAATAAAAACAGGAGATGGAAAAGATACTGTCAACTAACACACAAAAAAATTAAGGGAAAAAGAGAAAAATGGGAGAAGGAAAAAAAGGCCATTTAGGAGAGTGCGATATGGGTACTGAATTCTGAGGCTCTAAAAGGCTCTGCCGCGAAGGCTGGTGCCCACTTCGCGCGAGCCGACTATGGCTCGATCCAGACTCAAAGGCGCTCCAAAATTGGGGCGTCCTTATGAGCCCTCTCCTCTCCCGATCGCGAGATAGGACAAGGATTGTGTATCTGCACCCCTCCCCCGCCTCCACCCCCATTACTCAGCCGAAGTTTAGTTAGTTTAGTCCCTCAGGCGCAAGACTTCGGGAATCTCGCCTAGCGGAAACCCCGAGGCGAGAGGAGATATAGACTACCCAGGACCAGCCCCAGATTCGCGGGAGTCTAAGCTTGGAAGAGGGAGAGCAAGGCCCGGATTCCTGGGTCCCGAACTCGGGTAAGGGAGGCTGTTACCCCGCTCTGGGAGATGGAGACGGAGAGAAAAGTTTGGGCACCGCGCGTGGCAAGTGTTGGAAAAGTGAAGGCGAGTTGTGGTGTAGCTAGGGGGCGGCGGATAGGACCCTCTCCCCTCGCACTCACTCCGGGGCTTAGGGAAGCCACCTCGTCGCAGGCGAGGAGGCAGCTAGGGTAGGCAAAGGGGTCCTGGGTAGAGGCGGTGCCTAGGGTCTGGCTTCAGCTGCACCTCCCAGGCCGGGGGCGCGCAGCCTAGCACCGGAATAGAGGCGCCCCTCCCCTCCCTACCGCCGAAGCTGAACTCGGAACCAGGCAGGTCCCTGCTCTCCACCCGCCCGGGGCTTGGCGGCGCCACGGTGGCCGCCGCCTCCCCGCGGAGTGACGCGCCCTGCAGCCAACCGGGGCGGCTGGGGGGAGGTTCGGGAGGGGTCCTGGGCGGAGCCGAGCCGCCCCCTTATCCCACGGGCACGGGGCGCTTCTCCCGAAAACTTCAGCCTTAATTGTCCCGGGAATGTCCGAGGTAGAGAAAGGGAGCTAAGGAGGCAGCCAGAGGCTGGAGGAGCGCAGCTCCCAGCAGGGAGAGAATGGGGTGGCGAGAAACCGGCCCCTCCCCCCAAGCCCCAAACCCTTCACGTTCCCAAACCTTTCCTGGGTCCTCTTCTCCGCACCCCCGCGAGCCCGGGATCCTGGGAATGGAGAACTCTGGGCGAAGGATCTCCGAGCCAGGCGGCGGGCAGGCGGGAGGGAGGCCCGGCAGCGGGCGGGAGGCGGACCGGCGTGAAGCTGGCTCGTCCCCACTCGCTTATTTTTTTTTTACGAGGGTGGGGGTGGGCTGCTTTCTGGTAGCTCTTAAAGAAACGAAGGAACACTCACGAAACGGGACGCCCTCCCCACCCCCAATCCCGCCACGGGACTCCCTCCCCCCGCGGGCCGGCACGCAGCGCGGGAGTTGGGAAGTTCGCCGCGCGCCCGCAGCCTAGGTCCCCAGCCCCCGCAGCCAGCCCCACCCCCACGCGGCCCTGCTCCGCTTGGCTCCGGGGCGGGCATGCTAATTCGGGTCGGCCCAGCCCGGGATGGAGGGCGGGGGGGGAGGGGGAGGGGAACGAGCGGGGGGCGCCGGCCGGGGCGCCGGGCGCGCAGTGGCGAGGAGGCAGGCCCCCGGCGGCCGGGCCGCGGAGTCCCGGGCGGTCGCCAAGAGGGTTAACCCAGAGTCGGGCGGCGCGGCGCGCAGAGCCAGCCCCGCGGCCGGCTTATTGGGCCAGCGCGCGGAGAGACAGGGGTCTGCAGCAAATCACGAACTAATTGATTAAGGCGAGCGGGTTTGAATAGCGCTGGCCCGGTGCCAATCGCCTTTCAAAGAGCCCCTCTATGATTAATCGCAATGCATTATTGATAATCATAATTATAGCAGGACACATGCGCGCTGTGCCCGGGGCCGGGGAGCCGGGGAGGGGGCGGGCGGGCCGGCGGGCGGGGGGAGCCGCCGCCGCCGCCGCTCGATTTCCGTAATTTTGAGAAGATTTTTTTTTAGTAATTTTTTATTCTGCCCCAGCTGATGTTTGAGCCAGCATGTCGCGGAGGAAGCAAGCGAAGCCTCAACATTTCCAATCCGACCCCGAAGTGGCCTCGCTCCCCCGGCGAGATGGTGAGTGCTCCGGCCCGCGCCGCGGACACACAGACACACGCACTCACACGCACACTCGGACCCACGCACACGCGGCGGGCCCCGCGCCCACCGCCGCTCTCGCCTTCTGCGCTCGGCGCGTCTGATTTTATTTCATGCTTCCTCGATTTCAATTTGCCGGGCCGGGTTTCCCCCTGCCCCGGGAGAGCCAGCCCGTCCCGGCTGGAGCTTTCCGGAGTTCCGTGTCCTCGGCTGGGCGGAACAGGGTCGGCTGGCCTCTCTCCTCCGCCCCGCCGGTCCGAGGAGCCCAGGCCACAACACGGCCTCCCCAGGGACGATAGCGCGGACCGAGGCCGGCTGTGGCTTCCCACGCGAGGTCCCCCGTGCTCCCCGCGCGGCACGCGGGTCCCTGGGCTGGGCCTCGGTCTCCTGGGCCTCTCAACCCAGCCCCGCCGCCAGCGTTGAAGAAGTTTACTTCGTGCCGGTGGCTGAACGCCGAGCGCGTGGGGAGCTCGCTGCACCCCCTCCCCACTCTCGTACCCACTCGGTTAGCGAGGGAAATGTAGTGCCTTTGGGGGTTCCGACCTGTGAGAAGTGGGGACCGGGGTGGAGGAGCGGCATGCTGGAGTCGCGGCCAGAGTGTACTACCGGTCGCTCTGGAGCCTGGGCTTAGGGACCTGGAAGTGTCGCGGTCCGGCTTCCCAAGTTTATCCCCACATGTTTCTCCCGACATTTGCACCCACAATCACTCAAATTCGGGCTGGGGTGTGTGCTCCCCACCGATTGAGGAGTTCCCTCCAACGGGACCGGTCCTGGAAAGGGTCATTCGCTGGACACCCTCTCGGGTCCAGGGGTTAGCCCGCCAGACCTCTGACGCGAGCAGGCGACGAAGGCAGGGTCCGGAAAGGAATGGGCAAGTCGGGAAAAGTTTGTGTGAGCGAACTATGGCCTAGGGTAGGACACACCCGGTCCGGGAACTGGGGCTACGGAGGGAAGAACCCTCCGACCCCAGCGTGACCTGAACTGTTTTCGGGGCAGAGTTTCCGAGCTCCCAGGCCGGAGGTGTCGCTCGGTCCCCGGGTCACCCGGCGCTGTGCCCGACTCTGCTGCGTGGGTCCGCGGCTACTGCTGCCTCTCGGGATCCTCAATCCCGGGGGGCGTTGCAGGGTGTGGAGGTGGGAGCTACACCCCAGCAGAGCTCCGAAGCGTGACCTGAGATCCGCGCCTCTGCCCACTCCGCTTTGCGGACGGCTGAGCCCCACGTCGCAGGCTCCTTCCCCAGAGGCCTGACTGAGCCGCTCTGGGTGCTGGGACGAGCAGGCAGAGAGCCCCAGCGAGAAGGGACCAGCGCTTCCTTCCTCCTCGCTGTTGGGAGAGGGCAGCCCCGGCGTAAGATACCTGGACATTTTTTGGGAGACCAAAGACCCATTAAGGCAACTGTTTGCCCAGCACTTTTTAAGCTCGAAGCCTTATCAGTGTCTGCTTCTCTCAGCTCTTCGGAAAGATCCCTTGAAACGCACCCGGTTTACCACCCCAAAAGAACCGGTTCGAGGGTAAGCCAGATGAGATTAACCAAGGCCGCAGCGACCACTCGAACTATTTTTGTGGGGTTTTCTCAACTAGTTTTTTTAAGGCCTCCTGCCGCCCCCACACCAATCTTCCCTTAAGTTTCTAATGAGCCTTACTGTTAAAGTTAACAATTTGCATACGAAATAAAAAAAAAAACCAACTAGAGAGGAGAGGGTTTTTTTATTTTGCAAATTCGTACTGATTATTTACATTTTCCACGCAAAATTTTCAAAAAGCAACAATCACCACGTCGGGCTTTGGAAGAAGTGATGCTTGCTAGTTCTCCGCTTTGAGTCTGGATCTGAATGTTTAATAGTTAAGGCTTCTCATAAAGCAATAGCATTAAAGGGCTTCACTACCTCTCGCTATTATTATTTATTAGTACAATTTTTTTAGTTTATTTGAGCTTTGAGGTAAGTTAATTAGGGAACTGAATCAAGTTTCCTTTCTTTCTCTTTCTTCTTTTTCACTTAATTCTCCTTTTTTTTTTCTTTCTAAAAGCTGGTTCATTGTCCACAAGTCTTGATTATTCCGAGCACCCTAGGAAACACCCCTCCCAGGCCCTTTTCTCACTCCCTCCTTTTCTTCAGGAGTAATAGTTTTAGGTTATGACTGTTTTTACATGGCTGAACAATAAGTTTGGAAGAAGTTGCCTAGAGGGTAGGTTTCGTAATAGGGTTGCAGGATTTAGTGTGCACTCCTCCAGGAGAGCCCTCCCCACTAGTTGACGGTCAGGAGGGCCTGCCATACCCGGTTCTCCACATCCGGGAACAGTTGTGAGATAGGTAGAAATGAAAGTCCAAGACATGGCTCAAGTTTGCTTTTTAAAAACTCAGTTTTTCTACACTGAGTCCAGCCATCTCCATCTCTTTCCCTACGTAGAACCTGCACTTGAGAAGGTGTTGCTGGATGGTTGGTATTTTTACTTTGGAAGGCAATCCCCTACTCAAATGCCAGCCTCACTTTTTCTCCTATCACAGGAGGGTTTGGTTGTAGAAAATGAAGCAGCAGATATTAGCAAAGTAAATCCGATTTATGCCCTTCTCCCATATTGTCCCTCAAAGTGTCTGACCTAGAGCAAAACAGAAAAGTTTGCAGCCCCAGCCACAGTGGCCCTGAAGCAGCCATTCTCCTGTTTGGCTGTCTGTCCTCATTCATGTATATGTAGTATGTACTGTCTTTGAGTTGTACAAAGAAAGCCATGCCATGCTAAGCAACCATTCCAACAGCTTAATTCAAAGTTTTGCTTTGTTTTTTTAAGGATTATTTAGTTTGTCTTAGAACATTGGTAGTTTATTCTCCTTGAGCATTTTTGTAAGTTTTTTTTCTGTTTTTTTTAATTAAACCAGGATTACGCTAAATAGGATCCATATCTTAAAAGATATTCAACAAGTCTCAAGTTACTTGTAGAAAGATAACTGGCCTTGGAAAGATTATTTACTAAGATAGATAATTCTTGGAAAAGGGAATATGTACTCTTATGCTTTTATATGAGTTTGTGAGTTTGTATTTCCAGGGTGTGTGTGTATGCGCGTGCACATGTGTGTTTATTCCTTTTGGCTATGGTTTCAATATTCTTGAAGCTACTTGGAAGCCCCATTCTGACTTCATTCGTTTAAGTACTTTTGTTGCTTAGCTTTTTTTAAGGATAATATTGGAAGAAAGTAAAAACATCAGGAACTGCAGATAAGATATTGACTCTCCTAAGAAATATCCTGAAAACCCCATCTTACTCATATTAATATAAAAAAATTCTATTATTTACCAAGGTAATTTACTCATTGTAAGCAACTTAATGGCCACACATTGATTTCTGAGCCCCAAAGGTTAGAGAGAACTATAATGAATTGCTTTACAAAAAAAGAAGAAAAAGTACTGACACCCACAAGACAGGGCAGTTGGAAAGAATTCGTGTTTAGACAAACCTTTTTTAAGTTTGGTGAGATAGAAGATTCTGGATGATTAAAAACTGATCTGCTTTTTTGTTTTGTTTGTTTTTCGAGATTTGTTTCGGGCTGCAGATACCTACTAAAATATTGAAAACAAACAGCAAAGCCAGATCAGGCAGGGGATAATTACGTGAAGGTGGCTCTTTGGTTTCGAGGGTTTGGTGGTGGTGTTTTCCATCCAGTTTCTGCCCTGGCTCATGGGCTTGAGTACCAAACTAAAGGGTGCTCTTTGGGAGGCTGTCTTTTCTCTGCGTTTGGAGGCTTCAAGTTTGTTGTTGTTGTTTTGTTTGTTTGTTTGTTTTAACCAGCAATCTCCTTCAGAAGGCAAGAGCCCACATTTTTCTGGTTGAGAATCTGGAAGGCGATGGGGGGTGGGGGTGGGGATTCAGGCAGGTTCCAGGTTTCCAAACTTAGCCAAGCTCAGTGGGTAGCAACCAGAAAATCAAAATTCTTCTACATCTTAAACATGGTTTTTCTAGCACAGTCCCTATTGCAGAAAGCCTGCGTTCCAAAATATCCTTAGAGGGGAAAGAAGAGACTATTAACCTAAAAGACTTGACACCCCTCCCCCAAGAAGAAAAAAGTCCGTGCCAGGCTGTAGAAAACCTGCACGCTTAGAGCTGTTTTAACCTTTGCCGGCCTCCTCCCATGCAGAGGTGACAAGGTCCAGATCATAATATGTCCTTCAGTGTCTTCCCAGTGACCCCCAATTTGAGTCTTGCTAGTCACTTAGCAGGAAGTTAGTAGTTTATTTTAGTTTCTCCTTATCAGCTTGGCTTCTTTTCCTAACCTTATTCCCCTGCCACCCCCAGATGCCAGACCCCCAAAGGGGAAGATTGACAGGTAATTCCCATAGCTCAGCTTCACCCTCCAACAACAGGGATTTAGTTTCTTGTGACTTTGCCAATGTTTGTGTAGTGAGCGTTTAGATCTCGCCTTAAGGAGTCTCTCTTTTACGCGTCACTGGGATAGGAAAGCCACAAAGCAGTTTTCGGACAAACCCTTGCAGCTGGAACCCCATCTAGTGTTCAGTTTGATTCATCCATGGGGAAGACATTTTCCCCTTTTATTTATTGTGAACAAGGAGTGGGCTAGGACCAGTGCTTTCAATGGAGAGTGTCTTGTCCATGTTATTCTTTTTTCAGAGATTACCCTTGCATCCTTTCACACAAGCGGGGCCGGCACTGTAAACTTGAAGGAGGCCAGTTAGTTTGTCGTTTCGCATAAAGGGAACTTCAGGCACTACTGAAGATATGCCCAGCATATGGTGTGCTTTTCTGGAACTTTACATTGGCCATTTAGAGTCTGTCTTAAAAATTAAAAAAAAATTTAAAAGATACAGAATCATTCAATCATATATGTTCGTGATCGCCTTTGCAAGTAGATCCATGGGGAGGAACAGCCTGTTAAAATTAGGGGCCCCAACTCCACCATTGTTTGAATTCTATTAAGAAATGCTAATGTGGTCTTAAGGTAATGGGAAATAGAGTGGAGGCCCTTTCTACAGAGCTCCAAAAAAAGAAAACTAATTCCGGTGGAGCCTGGTGCTTGGTTTCTAGTTTTTTTTGTTTTGTTTTGTGTTGTGTTGTGTCGTTTTCCTTTTCTTCCTTTCCTGCTTGGCTGGACCTTTCTGTGCGAGGCATAGTTTTATTTTTGTTTTCTGAGTAGACGGCTAGGCTGCAACGCTTCCATGTTCTGCTTCCGAGTCTGCTGGGTTCGTTCGGTTCAGAGGATGAAAAAGTGACAAGTTGGAATTGGGGGCCTAAAGAGTTAACCAAGAGCTTACACATCTGGAATTTTAGGGTTAATTCGGTATACACCTCCTTCCTCCAAAAAAGAACTGAAATTTTAAGCATCTTTTTCTGCTTGTTGAGGGGGAAAAAAAACTCTTGCTTTGTAAATTTCCTACCTGACTGGAATTACAAAATGAATGTGAATTCAAGGTCTGGAATGCGATTTTCACCACAATAGGAGGAACAAGGCAGCCGTAGTTAGGATAATGAGGTCACCAGTTGCTACTATCCTGACTAACAGATTATTGAGAGAGATACAAGATAACAGAGGATAGGATCAGGGAAAAAAAATGAATTAGAACACAGGCGTGTGTGTGTGTGTGTGTGTGTGTGTGTGTGTGTGTGTGTGTGTGCATGCGCGCGCCCGCGTGCATGCGTGCCTGTCTGCCTGCTATCTAATTGCAACTTAAAAGTATTTCTTTTAGCAGTTGGAGCCCCAGATTCGTGCTGGTTTCCTGGCCTGTCTTCTTCCTCTTTAAGCTGCTTCCCTGGAACTGTGTTCACAATGCAGATGGGTTTAAAGTTAGGCATTTTAGAGTGTAACAACACCTGCTTCTGAAGTGAGTTCAAAAATAGACACCAGGATTTTGAGGGGGTGGGGGCAACATGTTCATAAACATCAGGAAATTAAATGAGTTGATTAGACAGTGAGATTAAATGTCAGCTTACTAAATTGTGGGAATCAAAGCTTAAATATTGGCCAACTTTTAGACAGGGTCTCCTCTCTCTTAGAAGGCAGCAGGCACTTGTCTTCCAGCGTCTCTATCTCCGTCCTGTTAGCATAATCCTAAATATAAAAATGTTCAGGTTGAACAACTTGAAAATTCTCAAGTGAGGCTTGAAGCAGCACCAATGCAGAATCCCAGTGCGGGCAAGTAATAATCCATTAAGCCCTCCAAAGGAACCTCCTCTTATTCTTTTCCCTATATTTTATGAGAATATCAGATGCTTGCAAGTTATAAAGAATTAAAATGCCCTTTAACCGTGAGCACAGATGTGCTAAATATTTGAAGCAGCCACATTGTAATGTGTACAATTGATGAAGTCAGTTTTCTGATTTCCCTTGCCTAGTTATTTAGTTCTGAATCTGCCGTTATTTGTCTAAGCCCAGCTGACCAAGCAAAACTGTGTTTTAAAGTGGCTTTATGTTTTGATAAATGTGAGCTGGTTGAAAAGTATTTTCCACTGAATGCAGAGCTTAATAGAACATGCTGACATAATAGTTTTAATGCATTTTGTTGAAAATGTGTGAACAAACAGAATAGCTTTTGTTCCTTCATAATTGGCTGTAAAAGTAGATAGAAACATAACCATTACATATGGAAATGTGCAGAGAGAAAGAAATAACATTTCTGTTGAATATATTAGGAATTGCATTTCCTAGTTTAAAATAAGCATCCGAAATGGATGCATCATTTAAAATCAGTTGTCAAAATACGAAGCTTTAAACAGAATTTTTGTCACATCATTTTGTCCCAAGTGAAGCGGTGTAACTTTAGCAAATTTCATTTAATATTTTGTTTGTATTATTTCAAGGCAGGGGGAGAGACAGAAAGTGCTTAAAACAGCACCTTCAGTGTGCATGGGAATCTGGTGCCAATTAGAATGATTAAACATTAAATTAAAACTGGATCATTATCGGTATTTTCTGCCACAACCGCGATTTGTTTGGCGTTGTTAACGCGTTTTGCACTATAACCCTGTGTAGATTTAAAGATGGGGATTAGGAAAGCTGGCTTATTAAGTATAACTCAGCTACTAAAATAACCCTCCCAGTGAGGAGAGCGTGCATACGTTCCACATACTTCACCAGGGGCCCTCATTGACTTCCGAGACACTCCAGGCAGATAGAGTTAAGGAATTTTCACAAGTGACTGTTTAGGTGTTAATTGTATTTTCTGAAATGCAAAACTCTTCCAGCTTGTTAGATGCTGAATCCAAAAAGGTAACCTCTGGCTCTCTTGAGTGGACATGCATTTGACTCTGGGGGAGGAAAGGAAGCATTTTGATTTTGCATGTATTCATATCTGCAATTGCCTTTTTTTTTCTTTTCTCCTGTGAGTTTTCTAGAAGATTCAATTTGGAAGCCATGGAAACTACCCATTATCTGATTCAGCTTTGTAGAAAAGCATGCAGGGAGGTAAACCTTGAATTCAACAGTTTTTTCCACAGCCATCAGAGATGACCACACACCATTTGTACAGCAGAAGTTGGTGTTCCCCATGCTGAGCAAACAAGGGGACTGCCATCCTGTCTTTGAATAGGATGTTAGCTTGGACTTGGAGATTTTGATGTTTAATTTACAAATGGGTCTTAGTGAGAAGACCCCTGAGCAGCCAGAGAAGACAAACAAGAAATCTGGGATTTTAAAATTTTTTTATATGTGTGTGTGTGTGTGTATGTGTGTGTGTATCTAAATGGTGTCTTTTCACATATGAAACCTTTTCATAGACATATATATGCTTGATACAATCTTTTAAACAACTGATAACAGTAAGACACAAAGTGTTTTTAAAGACATTCAGGCAAGAATTGGCAGACTCTCCTATGAGCACGATTCCTTCGGGGTGGAGTACTTCTAGCACGTTCTTCCGCTCCTGTTGAGCAGGACTGTAGATGGCATGATTGTTTTTGTCCACAGAGAGGCCGTTTTCGAGGAGACATTTAGAACACCGCCACTTGGAGCACAGTGACATATATTCTCCGGCAAAGAGAATGATCGCCAGGGCTCATCCCTGAATCTGAAAGACAAATGTGTGTGTGTGTGGGGGGGGGTGGTGGTACATAGGTACCAGACAGACCTGTGCGGGATTATGCGCCTGTGTTCTCGTGTGTGTGTGTGTGTGTGTGTGATGCTTCCTCTTCTAAAACAGTCGGGTCTGTGGCTGATGTGATTGTACTGTGTCTGTCACTCCTTGGCCTGGGCTCAGGTTCCAGGCAGGGGCTTGAGGTGACTCTGGAGTTGTCGGGCCCCCAGCTAGGTGATGTGTATGCATTTTTTCCCCTCTTGTCAACAACTGATTGGAAGCTGAATGACTACAAATTAGTTTAGCGGCAGAACAAACTGTCACAGATATCTTTGCATCCGTTGAGAATGAATAAGGTTGACAGAAACTCAAGAGCCTAATAAGTTCTCGGCCTGCTTGAGGGACCCTCTCCCGGCAAGTAGACAATCAGTGTATAAAATATTGGAAATCAATATTTCGCTATGGAATTTCATTATGTACCAGTGTCCTCCCTTCATGGTATTTTATATTTTGATGAATTATCTAAAGGCCATAACTATCCACAATGCCATCTGGATAGGAATCTCGCAGCGCCCAGGTAACACTACCTGACTTCCAGGGCTTCCATTTGGCGCTTTGTAGACAGGAAACATTTACGGCCCTTTCTCTCTTTCTCAAGTCATTGCTGACAGTCTGTCCTGGCGTCATTTTTAACCCTGAACCTTTTGATGTTTATAGGGGACACAGAGAAGGGTCAACCAAGTCGCCCCACCAAGAGCAAGGATGCCCATGTCTGTGGCCGGTGCTGCGCTGAATTCTTTGAGCTATCAGATCTTCTGCTCCACAAAAAGAACTGCACTAAGAATCAATTAGTTCTGATCGTCAACGAAAGTCCAGCCTCCCCACCCAAAACCTTCCCTCCTGGCCCGTCTCTCAATAATCCTGATGAGCAAATGCAAGACACGGTGACCAGAACAGACCAAGAAGATTGCAGAGACCTTTCAGAACACAAAGGACTTGACAGGGAAGAGTCCATGGAGGTGGAGGCCACAGCTGTCACCACTAGCAGCAGCAGTACGTTGAGTGGCGTCACCAACATCACCACCCCAAGCTGCCTCAGCGGCTCCTCCACGGGTACCTCAGCCATCACAACCTCTCTACCTCAACTCGGGGACCTGACAACACTGGGCAACTTCTCGGTGATCAACAGCAACGTCATCATCGAGAATCTCCAGAGTACCAAGGTGGCAGTGGCCCAGTTCTCCCAGGAAGCGAGGTGTGGGGGGGCCTCCGGAGGCAAGCTGGCCATCCCAGCCCTCATGGAGCAGCTCCTAGCCCTGCAGCAGCAGCAGATCCACCAGCTGCAGCTCATAGAGCAGATTCGTCACCAAATATTGCTGTTGGCATCTCAGAACGCAGACCTGCCAGCATCTTCTAGTCCTTCTCAAGGTACTTTACGAACATCGGCCAACCCCTTGTCCACACTAAGTTCCCATTTATCTCAGCAGCTGGCGGCGGCAGCTGGATTAGCACAGAGCCTTGCTAGCCAATCTGCCAGCATCAGCGGTGTGAAACAGCTCCCCCCAGTCCAGCTACCTCAGAGCAGCTCCGGCACCATCGTCCCGCCCAGCAGTGGCACTTCTCCCAACGTGAGCCTCGTGACGGCGGTGGCAGTTCCTACCCCATCCTCAGAGAAAGTGGCTTCCAGTGCTGGTGCCTCCCATGTCAGCTCCCCGGCAGTCTCGGCGTCATCGTCACCAGCATTCGCAATAAGCAGTCTGTTAAGTCCTGCATCTAACCCACTTCTACCTCAGCCGACCCCAGCTAACGCTGTTTTCCCCAACCCTTTGCCCAACGTTGGAACAACTGCAGAGGATTTAAACTCCCTGTCTGCCTTGGCCCAGCAAAGAAAAAGCAAGCCACCAAATGTCACTGCCTTTGAAGCAAAAAGTACTTCAGACGAGGCATTCTTTAAACACAAGTGCAGGTTCTGCGCAAAGGTCTTCGGGAGTGACAGTGCCTTGCAGATCCACTTGCGCTCCCACACCGGAGAGAGGCCCTTCAAGTGCAACATCTGTGGGAACAGGTTCTCCACAAAGGGCAACCTGAAAGTTCACTTCCAGCGCCACAAAGAGAAGTACCCCCACATCCAGATGAACCCCTACCCCGTACCGGAACACTTGGACAACATCCCCACGAGCACCGGCATCCCCTACGGGATGTCCATCCCCCCGGAGAAGCCGGTCACCAGCTGGCTAGACACCAAGCCGGTCCTGCCCACTCTGACCACTTCCGTTGGCCTGCCATTGCCCCCAACCCTTCCAAGCCTCACGCCCTTCATCAAGACGGAAGAGCCAGCCCCCATCCCTATTAGCCATTCTGCTGCCAGCCCCCAAGGCTCAGTCAAAAGTGACTCTGGGGCCCCTGATTTGGCCACAAGAAACCCAAGTGGGCTCTCAGAGGAAAGCGAAGGGTCTGTTCTGCCACCTTTCGGTGGAAAAAGTGAAGAGGCTGGTATGGCCATCGGCTCAATCCCAACAGCAGGCAACAGTGCCCTGAGTTCCCCAGTGGCTGACGGTGGCCCAGGGGGGGGCGCCTTCACCAACCCTTTGTTGCCTCTCATGTCTGAGCAGTTCAAGGCCAAGTTTCCTTTTGGGGGCCTCTTAGATTCAGCCCAGGCCTCAGAGACATCGAAACTGCAGCAGCTGGTGGAGAACATCGACAAGAAGGCCACAGACCCCAACGAGTGTATCATCTGCCACCGGGTCCTCAGCTGTCAGAGCGCCCTGAAGATGCACTACCGAACGCACACCGGGGAGAGGCCCTTCAAGTGTAAGATCTGTGGCAGGGCCTTCACCACGAAAGGCAACCTTAAGACCCACTACAGCGTCCACCGGGCTATGCCCCCACTCCGAGTGCAGCACTCTTGCCCAATCTGCCAGAAGAAGTTCACCAACGCGGTGGTCCTCCAGCAGCACATTCGAATGCATATGGGGGGACAGATCCCTAACACCCCGGTCCCTGACAACTACCCCGAGTCCATGGAGTCCGACACGGGCTCCTTTGATGAGAAAAATTTCGATGACTTAGACAACTTCTCGGATGAGAACATGGAAGATTGTCCTGAGGGCAGCATCCCGGATACACCCAAGTCGGCTGATGCTTCCCAAGACAGCCTGTCCTCGTCGCCTCTGCCCCTCGAGAGCTCGAGCATCGCTGCTTTGGAGAATCAGATGAAGATGATCAATGCTGGCCTGGCAGAGCAGCTGCAGGCCAGCTTGAAGTCAGTGGAGAACGGGTCGCTGGAAGGAGACGTGCTGACCAACGACTCATCCTCCGTGGGCGGCGACATGGAGAGCCAGAGTGCTGGCAGCCCGGCCATCTCCGAGTCTACCTCTTCCATGCAGGCTCTGTCCCCCTCCAACAGCACCCAAGACTTTCACAAGTCACCCAGTGTGGAGGAGAAGCCACAGAGAGTGGGGCCGGGAGAATTTGCCAATGGTCTCTCTCCCACCCCAGTGAATGGGGGCGCTTTGGACCTGACCTCGAGTCATGCCGAGAAAATCATCAAAGAAGACTCCCTTGGAATCCTCTTCCCTTTCAGGGACCGGGGTAAATTTAAAAACACTGCTTGCGACATTTGTGGCAAAACCTTTGCTTGTCAGAGTGCCTTGGACATTCACTACAGAAGTCATACCAAAGAGAGACCGTTCATTTGCACAGTTTGCAATCGTGGCTTTTCCACAAAGGGTAATTTGAAGCAGCACATGCTGACACATCAGATGCGAGACCTGCCATCACAGCTCTTCGAGCCCAGCTCCAGCCTCGGCCCCAATCAGAACTCGGCGGTGATTCCCGCCAACTCCTTGTCATCTCTCATCAAAACGGAGGTCAACGGCTTCGTGCACGTTTCTCCTCAGGACAGTAAGGATGCCCCCACTGGTCACGTCCCTTCGGGGCCTCTGTCATCCTCTTCAACATCCCCAGTTCTACTCCCGGCTCTGCCCCGGAGAACTCCCAAACAGCACTATTGTAACACGTGTGGGAAAACCTTCTCCTCCTCGAGTGCCCTGCAGATCCATGAGAGAACTCACACTGGAGAGAAGCCCTTTGCTTGCACTATCTGTGGAAGAGCATTCACAACAAAAGGCAATCTGAAGGTACCTGCTCTGCCTGTGCCCACCACCCTTTCTCATGCCCTTGGCTGCTGCTGCTGCATGCTCCTGGAGCCCTCAGCTGCATAGTCAGTGAGAAGGTTCTGGAAAGGGGACCTGCTGCACGCATCTGACGGGAGTGGGCGGGGGTGGGGTGGGGGGATATGAAGGAGCCTTATTAGGTCAGGATCATGGCAGGGACAAGGGTAGTCTATAGCTTGCTGCATGTCACCACGCCTTGAATAATTTGGTACCTAAGCAAAGTAGCAGCTTTTCTCTGCTGTCTCGCTAAGTGCACCAAATGAATTGTTTTACCTACCAAATCAGACAGCCTGGCGTTGCCATGGGGTATTGATTAAAGACCTCCATGTGGCCTGCGTACTGCCCATATCACTTAATAATTACGGCTTCCTTTGGCATATGCAGCTATTTTTCATAACTGCAGTCCCGCTTGGTTTGTTTTTCTAGAAACGGTAACATCACTCCTCCGCTAATGGGCATTATGATAATTGATTACACGACATTTCCTACTGATATGTGTTGGAAATAAAGCAAACATGCTCGTTCTAGAGCAACAGTTGAACACTCTTGCTGTGTACATTTTTCTGTTGACAGAGTATTTCTCTGGAGGTTGCTGCCAGTAATGTGAAATGAATAATTACTTTCTGGGTTTTCTCTCTCTCTGTGCGGGGCCCTCCAATGGGCAGTCAGTGAGGGCTACTTTCTTCCCATCTGAGAAGGACATTTGCAGGGCAAAGGTGTCAGATACAATAGTTAGCACCGCAATGAGAGTGGACATAACAATTCTAACCCAGAAAGGCACTATCCGCCACTGCCTGGCTCGCTCCGGGCCATTACAAGCTAAACACGGGTAATAAAAAAAAGAGTAACTAAGGCTTCTTTGCTCAGGGAGAAGCGAGCCAGCCCAGGGGTGCAGAGAGCGAACGCATTATTACTAGACCTTGGGAGTGGATGGTTCCTGGTGTCTTTCCCCCTGTCTGTTACATAATAAGAATAGACATTTAAGCCACTTGCTATGTCAAGGTTTGGGATATGAGTTGAGACAGATTCAGCTATTAAGCTTCTGACTCTCTCTTTTTCTTCTCCTCTCTCTTCCCCAACTCACGTCCGCAGGTCCACATGGGCACTCACATGTGGAACAGCACCCCTGCACGCCGGGGCCGGCGGCTCTCCGTGGATGGCCCCATGACATTTCTAGGAGGCAATCCTGTCAAGTTCCCAGAAATGTTCCAGAAGGATCTGGCGGCGGCGAGGTCAGGAAGTGGGGATCCGTCCAGTTTTTGGAACCAGTACACGGCAGCACTGTCCAACGGGTTGGCCATGAAGGCCAACGAGATCTCTGTGATTCAGAACGGTGGCATCCCTCCAATTCCTGGAAGCCTGGGCAGCGGGAGCAGCTCACCTATCAGCGGGCTGACAGGGAACGTGGAAAAACTGGGGAATTCCGAACCCAGCGCTCCTCTGGCCGGCTTGGAGAAAATGGCGAGCAGCGAGAACGGAACCAACTTCCGCTTCACCCGCTTCGTGGAGGACAGCAAAGAGATAGTCACAAGCTAAAGATGCCGGAACATTTCCACTCAGAATGCTGCCCGAGGTTGCCTCCTGCCCCAACCCCTTCCTTCCCTTCTGGCCCCTGGGACTATGAACTACACTATGAAGACATTCTTTTGTACTTTATTCAACCTCTAGAGTTCTAAGAAAGCTTATTTATTAGTGCTATAACCTTGCTTTGCAAACAGGATGCAAGCATTACCTTTGGTCTTCTGTATTTTGGACTAAATACTAATGGACTAGAGTGCTGTAAGCTTGCTGTAACATTTATGGCAATCACAAGTTGCCCTGCTAGGCGGTCTTAATCTGGCATTAACTTATTTTCTGTATCCAGTTTAATATGAATCTGATGTTGATGCAATGCCTCCGTGATGCGTAGATCTCTAATAAAGTCTGTATATAAATGTACACTTTGATCCTGCTGGGAAATTTTATCAGCAACCACATTGTCTGATCTTTCCAAACAGATTGAAGGGAAGGACTTTTAAGTACAGGCTGAACATTCGAAGGGTTTGGGTTTTGTGTTTGTCTGTTTGTTGTTTGTTTTCGGTTTTGTTTTCATTTTTTATTCTAAACTTCAACCTGCTTTTGTTGTTGTTGTTATTTTATAGAGTTAACCATTTCCGTTTTGAACTGCTATTCGTGTGCTGTGCTTTTTACTTGAGTCGTCTTCGGTGTTAATAAGTTTCTGTACAGTAATAAGCACGCAGAATTCTTTAGAGGAAAAAAAAAACCACAAGTGTTGTTTTGGTAGTTGAAACTGAGACGTAGCATTTTTTGCCTTGTAGGGTTTATTCACCGTAGGAAACGTGTGCTGGAATTTCACAATGCTGCTAACGATAGCATCTTGAACAACCTTCAGTGGAGAAATGTCGATGCTCTTGTATATACAATAAGAAATATCTCTTTCATTAAAATGTACATAGGTTCCTCACAAGAGCAAATGCTTCTCGACCGAGAGCGAGTATAGTGTTGGTTTATTTTGTATTAGGTAAGGAAGGAGAGGAAACGGACTGTGACATGCACTTTCTTGGAAAGATGGAAGGGGGGGAGGGATTCCGATTCCTTTAACATTTAATGCTTACTAACAACAGAGATACTGTAATTTTGCTCAAGTAATCAAATACATCCTTTTTTTTTTGCAACAGATAAAACAGCATCCCGTGTCTGTGTTTTTAGAATGCATTTCTCTCTAGCCAGGCCCCTAAAGGTAGTTTACCATTTCCCCGGGTAGCTGTAAATTGCGTGTGTAAGCGAGTATCTCCTCTAAATAAGACATAGTAAAAGGCATAACAGAAACGGGCGTGCATGGGCCTGCATTTTGTTTTGGTTTGGATTTTTTTCCCGTTTCGTTGTTTTTTGTTTGTTTGCTTGCTTGCTTGCTTGCTTGCTTTTGAGATCTGGCAATCTACCTATTTCTTCAATATCCATTTCTTGTTTGGAAATGTATATTAGTTTCCACTTTTTTCCCACTCACTCCATCTCCCAAGAGAGGGGGGAAAATATAAGCTGTGGTTGGAGACCTCATCCTGACAGGTAAGTTCCCTCCAACGTGATCTGTGGACTTAGATTTCAGCTTTAACTATTCTAGTTCCCTTTCCCTTGATTCTGTGGCCTGTTTTTTTCAGGCAACTGAGAGCCGCCTTGCTGGAGAATTCCCCATGCAGCGGGGTTATATAACCTGACTCAGAAACTGGGCCTCAACCCAGGAGGTCAACATTTTCTTTATTTAATTAGTCTTTTAGGCATTTAAAAGCACATACATGTTTAAAAGGAAGAAAGTCTTATTATTCGGATCTGTAGGAGCAACTTGAAACATTTTGTCATCCAAGTTCACCTGAGTCTTCTTTCTTTCTGCCTTTTGTTCTGGGGGCATGCTTCTGTGCACAGTTTTAGGGGAAGCAACAGACAGGGTGGAAGTTGTCTGCACAGGGGCCAATGAACTCCTTTGTCTCAGGGAGGAGATGACTCTCACTAAACCTGACTGTGCCCAGGTGAGGACTCCCAGCAGAAACTCTCATATTTGTCCCTAGACTCCAAAAGCCCAGAAAGCCACGAGGGTGTTTCAAGCGCCAACTCAGCCTCAGCGTCCAACCGGCAGTTAGGGAAAGCCCCTGTTCTTGGATCAGACGTCACCTGACGGGGCTTCCAAACCTGGGGGAGGGGGCAGAGTAGGGGTACAGTGCGGATGCCTTGGTTCCCATTCATCCCCGGGATGTTTTCTTCCTGCTCTGCCTGCAACCTTTTTT
This sequence comes from Alexandromys fortis, assembly GCF_014885135.2. Classification (NCBI taxonomy): domain Eukaryota; kingdom Metazoa; phylum Chordata; class Mammalia; order Rodentia; family Cricetidae; genus Alexandromys; species Alexandromys fortis. Next base: position 2,082,893 of record NW_026068054.1, on the reverse strand, counting down.
TTTTTCTTCTGGAGTGATCAACAAATGAAGAGGTCAGATGCTCGGTCGCTGAGAGGCGACGGTCTCGCGGGTCTCGTATGCAAAAAAAAAAAAAAGGGGGGGGGGCGGCGCCGTGCTCCTGGCCCCGGCATGAAGCCTGGGGACATCGGGGCGATCTCTGGGCTGTGGCCACCGCGAGGGGCCAGGCAGTGACAGCGCCTCTGCCACCCTCTCCGGCCACCGCGCGGCAGCTGGGCCCGCGCTCACACGTTGCTGCAGGCCCGCCCGGTCCCCAAGTTTCGCTTGCGGTGCTCTTCCCAGAGGGCTGCAAGGCAGTTTCCGCGAGGGGGCAGGGGCGGGCACTTTTCTCTTATCCCTCGAACCTCCCTTCTAGCGTTTTCTGCAAGCAAGTTAAGACAAACTAAAGTAGCTTTAGGTTCAGCCAGATTTTTGAAGGCATCCTAGGCCGCCGTCCCAGTGTCCTTGCGCCCCTTCTCCCGCCTTTTGTTAGGACCTGTCTGTATCGATTGATTATCATTCTAATATATCGATCACTACCCGCCCCATTTCCCTCTACGTCCATTCCAAACCCAGAGAATGCAGAGCCTAGGGATAAACACATGCCTGGCCTTTGAAACTCATCCAGCAACTGGGTGGGTTCCCGGCAGAAGATGGGAGCGCGCCTTATCCATCTCCAATTCTGCCACTAAGCTTACTTTCCCCTTTAGCAACTTAAGAGACAACCCGGTTGTTTGGAACCTGGTTGGCTGAACTAAGAAAGGTCGCTAAAGACTGGAACGACACTTAACGTTCATAAAATTTTAAAACTAAAAACACTCACTTTGGTGACATTTTTAAAAATGTGGTTGGTGAAGATACCCAAAAATTCAGCGGTGCCAACGGCCCACAATTTACCAACTTTAAGGACTTGTTTCTGCTTCTTAACCCCTTGTGTCAGGGTCTTGCCCTGCTATTCCTTTTTGATTCCCTCCACCCCTCCCCCCTGCCTTGCTTCCTCTCCTCCCCCAATAAGGGCCTCCCTTCCTGGAAAACACCCTTGGAAAAACAGTTGATGATTGACAGTGACTTGGAGGAGAAAAAGAAGTTACCACCCTTGCTGGCGGAAGCTACCTAAAGATCCTCAAGTGGGGGGGGGGGGCTGCGAGGAAAAGGGCGCGCAAGGATATGGAAGGAAGGACCTTGAAGATCTACCGAAGCTGGCTTCGGCTTTTCCCGTCCCGGCTTCCCAAATCAGATTTATAATCGGCTGTTAGGGCATGGGGAGGCAACAGCGTTTTTTTTTTTTTTTAGTTATATATTTGCTTTCTAAAAGTGTTCAAACAGAAAGTCCGAAATGATTTGCAGCTAACATGGACTGCTAGCAGTAGGTTATTTGCTTATTGCTTTTGGCGTGTTGAGAATGTCAAGAAAGAGAAGTATAAAAGACAAAAAAGGAAAAGGGCTCCCACTCCGTTAGAACTTCGCAGTTCTGTTAGAAAAACAAAGCCATGGGTTCTTTGCTGGGAGTTACACACTCCACCCCAAATGAAACAAATGACAGAGAGCGGTACCGAAGCGGGGTGAAAAAAAGAAACCATAAAGCGTATTTCAAAGGGTCCCTCGGAAAGGCAGCAATCTGAGATGCACAAAAAAAAAAAAAAAGTGGGAAAGGATAAGACAGGAATTAGGTCATCTGCTCCAGACCCCAGGAAATATGTTTAGATCAAAGACTGCACTGTTAGAATAAACAAAACAGGACCCACTGAGCCCTCCCAATATTTTCATCTCAGCGCTAAGAGCCGCCAATCTCACCAGCTCTGTTTGATGAAAGCGGTAAAAATCCCAACTGTAAAAATGACTAAGTAGAAAAATCTCCTCTCCACTCTAATAGGAAGATAAAGACTTGGATTTGCGCTGAAGAGAAACATCGTGCAGGCCCAGATCAACACAAACTTCCTGGAATTTTAGCACCAAGTAAATTATCTCATCCGAACCCATTGTCTCTTCCTTTGCTGCCCCCCATCCTGTACAGTTGAGAATGCCAGATAATTTACATTTTAAAATATTGTTACATTTTAACTGCAGTCTAACACTGAAGGCCTTATTTGGGGCTCACTTATTTTATGGTCCTTAAGGATCCATCTCCATTTTGTTTCCCCAAGCAGCCCTCTGTCCCGGTGACTTGCCCCCTAAGTGACTCTTGGGTGTGGGTGCGCTTTTAAGCTTAGTCTTAAAGCTTGCTCTTTTTCCACTGAAAGATGAGATTGACAGAGGCTGGGAGCTTAGATCTATGAACCTAGCTTTAGATCCATACGATTCAGCCGTGGTTGAGAGTTTAACAACTAAGCCCAAGTCTGAGTAAGGCGTTCTTTTACCGCCCAGCCGATGGCCTTTAAACCAACTGCCAAGGAACTTGGGTAGATAGAAACATCCAGAAAAGGGACAGGAAATCCCAGAGAAGGAAAATGAACCCGCGCTAAATCCAGGGCCCTAGATCCTTACTGAGTCTGGTTTCCTCTCAACTGTTTAAACATATGATTTGACTTCACTGGGTTTCTGCAACCCTCTGAGCTTAAGTTGAACAAAGACACGTAGATGATGTGTTGACTTGGCTGGGCCCTCTGTGACTCAGGACACTGAGGTAGTGAAAGTGAGGTTCTTACAGACACCCCAGGAACAGACACTTTTCGCCCCAAGGAGGGCACCTTCAGGATCAAGCTTTTACCTAGGTTTTTTTTTTTTTTGTGGAGAACTTTCAGATGCACAGATCACAAAGTTAGAAGCTCCCAGTCAGTCTGTCTTTGTCAGAGGCAGAGGGGACCTCCCAGCTTCAGGAAGCACAGCTAAATCCTGACACAGAAGTCTGCCAGGGCATAAATGAGACAGGAGACACAGATCATAATCATGGCTCCCTTCGGTAGGAGGCCGCGATGGCCCCTGTGAACTCGGGTGGGATTGTAACTGCGGCCACTTAATTCCCGATGTTCACAACAGGAGAAGGAAGGCTGACCTGGTAGGCCTGTGGTACTTCTGCAAGTCTGCATTTCTAAGTACCCCATCTTGTATCTGAGTCCCCCAAGTCCATTTGACAGATAATAAAACTGAGGTCCAAAAGGCAGTGACTTGCGGGCTGGGGAGACGGCTCAGCGGCTCAGCAGCTCAGCAGCTCAGTGCCCTGGCTGCTCTCCTGGCTGCTCACAGCTCTCTGTGCCTCCAGTTCTAGGGGATCCGACACCCACACAGACATGTGGACAAACAAGCAAACAAATCAAAACTCAGTCACTAGAACAATAGAACTAGAGCTGTCCCTAGCTTGAGAGCCTGCCTGGGCATTCTTGGGTGTTGATCTGATCAGTGGTTGGGTTTCTGCCTCTCCTCCTGTTCAAGGTGAGACAGCAATCATCAACCCATGGCTTCACTCAGGATTCCTGCCACTGTCATGGTCTCCCGTTACTGAAACATCTCCAGTTACTTATTCAATGCTTTAGGTGTCCCCTTTTAAAGCTTTAGTGGACCCACTCCCAAAGGAATGGGAAGCACAAGCTTCAGTTTCCCCCAACCATCTTGCGATCCTGCACAGGAGAAATTGGTGGACAGCTGACGATTTCAAGCCCGTGACATGCCCCAAATAAAACAACCTGGGCGTACCCGGCTGCCTTTTCCTCTATACCACTGCCACTTGCTGTAGACACGAATTGGAAGGTTTTCTTGAGGCCTCATCCCTAATCCTTACTAGGCACCCCACACATTTGAAAAGACCAGGATTTCTCAACCTGGATTCTGATTCAGGATGTGGTGACATCAAAGCCACAGGCCAGCCCCAGCGTTCTGCTTGGATGGGACACTGTCTCCTGAAGCTTTGGTCTCAGCTGTGTCAGTGTGCACACATGTGTGCCCTACATCACATCTGTTAGTATGGTCGTTATCACAAAAATGTTCAAGACACCCAGAAGGCAGACAGGATGATCGCTGTAAATTCCAAGCCAGCTGCAGAGTGAGACCTTGTTTAAAAGACGGGCCGTTTTAAAGCCTCAAGGTACAGTCATACATGCCTATGCTCCCAGAACTCGGAACACTGAGGCAGGAGGATCACTAGTTACAAGCCTTCCCTGTGTTACTCAGGGAGACCCTATTAGGAGGGGGTAAGCAAATACAGCAAAAGTTAGAAGGTCATCAACAAAGGTCTTCTGTCTGCTTTTCAGCAGACACATTAGAATAAGGGCCGGCCCTCAGAACTTGGCCAGAGCGATGACTAAGTTCCCTAAATTCTCCTGCAATCACGCGTCCAGTAGGCAGCATTTTCTAGGCTCTCCTCTGGCCCTAAGAAGGAGGCCATCAGCTGGACTCCAGTGCTGTCCTGTGTATATTCTCCTTGCCCAGGCTGCTTCCACTTGGAGGGTTTTAACACCATTCTGTTGTCAAGAGGATTCCTCCTTGAACACACACTAATGTAAAAGCGGGAACAGAAACTGTGAGTGGCGGGAAGCTTAATTGCACAGCAAGCTGCCCTGTCCCTTTAAGACCCCTCCCCCATTGGTAATTGGGCCCAGCTCTTGGGTAACTAAGATAACATCCCTTCCAAATCCTACCATTTCTAAGCATCCCAGGCGCTGGACTCCCTGTGAGGTTTACCATGCCTAACTGCAGAAAGTCCTCTGAAGGCATGCTGGGAAGGGCCCTCAGGGACAACTCCTCAGCAGGGCTGGGCTGGTGGAGTGCTTGCCTAGCTTGCACCTGGCCCTGGGTTCAGGTCCCCACAGCACGGCACAAAGGGGGAAGGAAAAGAAGACACTGCTCCAATAGGAAGGTAGTCTGAGGACGCCCGCGTGCGCGCGTACAATTCTAACACAGTCGCTTAAATTGCTCTTTCACCCCTTTTGTTCTTCTGAAATAAGGTCTTACTATGTTGTAGCCCAGGCTGGTCTCAAACTGACAAAAAAAAAATCTGTGCATTTGGCCTCCTGAAAGACAGGCTGTCAGGAATGCGCTACCCCATCTGTCCACTTCCCTGATCTCCAGAACTGAGCAACGAGCAAGGAACTTGTTTGACTGGATAGATGTCTAAGGTCCAGAGCTTGACTTTCTTTGAGTTAACCCTTAAGATCTGAGGGCGGAAATGGGATACCAAAGTCAGTCTAAGGACTCCAGGTCAGCCTACAGCGTCTCAGCCTGGATTCTCAACGCAGGCTTCTGTAAAGGACAAGCCAGTTACCGTGGTACCAGCGGCTCTTCTCTCCTTCTAGGCCGCTTTCCCCCTCTGTCATGCTTCTTGGTGGCCTCTAGGTTTCAAGGAGCTCACTTTGGCCAGGAGAGAAGGTAGATACTGTGGTGTGCTGGTTTCAAGGCTGGGCCTCAGGACATGGCATGTTTCGGCATGTGCTCTTGTGCCTTTGCCAGTCACCGTGCCAGCTAGCCTTGGAAAGGAGAAAACTGGTTCTCGGAGAAGCCCACCCTGCAGCCGCCAAGCCCCAGCCACTGGCACCCGAGTGTTTTATGCTGTTGATTTTGGAAGTGATTGCTCAACATTCCTGATAAGTCACCTCCCTCTGTAAGATGCGTTCAGTAAAGTGTCACTACCCCAGACTTGAATTAAAATTTGACTCTGTGACACCAACGTGATGCGGTAAAGTGGGAGAGCCGTTCGGTGAGTAAGGAGAGACTGATGCAGAGAGAGGGACTTTCTCGTATTTGAAAGCAGAGTCCCTGACTCCAGAACACATATGGAGGTCTTAAAGACTGAGCTGGTCTCCCGTGTCACACATCTTCCTTAGGAACCTGCTGCCTGTCCCTCCCTGGTTAGACCTCGGGTGCAGAGAGATGTCATGAGTCAGCGTACTGGTCTGACTTTCGCGTTTCGTACTTATACTACATATAAGTATCCAGCAAGGATTCTGCTTGGACTCACAAGCAAATGCTCTGCTCTGCAAACACCTGTCCACGGAAGAAATTTCCTGTTTTATTGGGATTCACGGTGGAGACTGAAAACACAGAGGTTCACTTGGTGGTGCAGGCTTGACATGTCAGAAGGCGGGATATGGGCAGTAGCATCCCAGGTTCCAGGCCGGCTGGGACTACTTGGGAAGACCTTTTCTCCCCCTAATTCCAGCATCTTCCTTCAGGGTGCAGAAATGCTTTTTGCATGATTACCTGTTCACAGAAACCTTACTAAAATTTCGAGATAAATCCCGTAGGAAATGATCCTTCCAGCTAGCTAGAAATGTGTGGCGTTTTGCCTGCCCGCAAGCTCCTCTTTCTTCCTGTGTATTTTCAGGCTGCAAGCCACCCATCCAGTCATCACAAGTTGCTGTCACTGGGAGGGGAACACTCGCAGGCACGAGCAGCTGCTGTGTCTCTACTCTGTGTAAAAACCATCTCTGCAGTCCACACTTTCTCCGTTACACAAAGCTAGATTCCAACATTCCTGGAACATCAAGAATACGCCTAGGGGAGTCATTCAAACGTAGGACCTTTGGGGATCCTGAGAGTGGGGTTGGGTCCCTTGTGTAGGATGTGCCATGAGGATGTGACAAGCCCTGAGATGATTGGCAGGATGGGGGTCATGATCTGTTTGCTGTTGCTACAACAGAATATCCCAAACTGGGAGCATTTTGGGGAGTCAGGGTGTGAGGCAAGCCCTCACGTACAACACTGACACACTTGATCTCAGTCCAAAAAAAAAGAGAATCAGTAAGACTGGAGGTTTACCGAGCTCATTTACTTTGTGGTTCCCGGAGCTGGACATCCAAGATTGTGTGGCCACGGTGGGCAGGATGTCAGCCATTTGCACAAGCAGATGTGACAGACATCCTCCAACAGCCTACTGGAGAGTCTTCAGTCTCCACCTCTCAGTAAAGCACCATCAGGCAGTTTCAGGGATGGCAAACTGTATCCACCCACAGCTCCCCTATCTGAGACGGACAGTAGATGAAACAGCAGAGGGTCTTGGGTTGGAGATGCATGGTCTAAACTCACATTGGCAGAGCTGTACCATCTCTGAGGGAGCATTTACTCTGCCTACCTCAGCTTCTGCTAATGCCAGAAATACTTGGCACCCCAGGGCATGTATGTAGACCTGGTCTTTTAACCTCTGCCTCAACACTGCCACATAGCAAGCCTTTACTGTCTCCTCTGCTTGGGTTTATCATCTTCTCTGATGTAGAACCCGCCATGTTGAAGTATCTAGACCTCATCTTAACAGTGTCCATCTGCAAACAGCTTATTTCTAAATAAGGTCCGAGGCGTAACTACCAGTTGTCGTCACAGAAGCCCAGGTGCGACTCTAGGACCTGAGAGGAAAAAGCCCAAGGGTGAAGAGCCCTGGGGGATCTTCCAGTAGATTCCACCAACTGAACAAGCAATGTGTTCAGAGCTCCAGTAGTGCCTGGGGAGGCAGCCACAGCCTGCAGACTCCCGCCACTCGCTCTACTGAGTGTTTCGCTTGGCTCCTGTAGCCTGGCCAACAAATGCGAGAGTCTTGCCAGCACTTAAAACTCAAAGGTCTCTCGTTCCAACGTTCTAGTTTCCAGGGATATTTTTCAGTCAGTTGAGTGTTGTCTGCTTCCCACATCTCAACAGCTGTGGCAGAGGGAGCTAAGTGCTTCTCGCTCCTACGGGACTCCTACAGTTCCTCCCCAAACTGTCCAAGATAGCTTGCCTGACACATCAATAAGGCCGTTCATGGCATGAGGCCGCCTTGAGGGGAATCAGACAGAACCTCAGCTCCCTGCAGAAGGGAGTTCTCCCTGGAGCTGTTCAGAAAAGAACAGGACTCTCAAAGCCAGGCTTTCCGTGGGAATCATTCTGGGCCCCCATGCTGCGCTTTCCAAAACTGTTTCCTCTGACTCTGGTGAAGGGGGATGAGGCCCTTGGAAGCTCCGCCCCTCATCACAGATTAAGAAACTGAGGTCTGGAGAATTGTCACTTTTCTAAGATCTGCCTGGAGCGTCTGAGTAAACAGCAGAGGAAAGTTATATTCAGGATCTTGGCTGGGGAGATGACTCAGCAGCAAAGGCATTTAGTTTGTGAGCCTGCTCACCTGAGTGTAATCCCCAGAACCCTGTGGAGGTGGGCAGAAAGACCTGACTCCACAGAGCGGTCTTCTGACCTCACTGGAGCTTTCTGACTCCACAGAGCTGTCTTCTGACCTCACCGGAGCCTGCGCAGCCCCTTCCTCACACACTAATACATTTTTAGAAGAATTATGTTCAGGATTTTTCAGACTAGGAAAAAGGATAAATAAAATGTGATAGATATATACACTAAAGTACTATTCAGCCATGAAGAAGGATGAAATAATGCCATTCGAAGGATGGAAATGTAGGTAATCATATTAGGCAAAATAAGCCAGACTTAGAAAAATACTGTACGATCTGTCTTGCATGAGTAATCTATATTTATCTCAAAGACATGGCAATAGAAAGGGACCAATAACAGGAGCAGAGGGAATAAAAGAGATGAAGAGGGTGACCACTATCAAAGTGCACTGTATCCATCACATATGAAATGTTTTAGGGGAAGCCATTGTTTCACACAAATAAGACATCCGGTAAATATGAAGATATTTGAGATTTCTCTCTACAAGCTTGGATAGTCAAATCACTATCACAAATCAATGAGGTAGTCAAATCACTATTCCAGAAATTGTGCTTTTTCTCTGGCAATAAACTTCTATCATCTTTGTCCTTAGAAGGTTCGATTCAGGCTCAGTCACAACAAAGACATAAACAGGCTAGCTTCCCAGAGAAGGGCATTAATCCAGGAAGAATTGTGTTCTTCAGTGCAGGTCCCAGGCCAGGGCCTTTCCCGGGCTAGGGAAGCCCTATACGGGATCATCATGGTCACAGAGAAAGAGCAGGTTCCACCCAGAATTCCCTTCCCACCAGTAACCTACTTTCCCTCTGTCCTCAGCCCTCGCCTCCCTACATCAAACAGTAGAGTGAGAGCTGATGTTTGGGAGTGGTTTGTCCCCTCGAAAACACATGTTGGCCTCAGTCCCCATAAAGGTGTTGTGAGGTCCTCAGGGTGCTGAGACCTTTGGGATCCATTGGAGTGGTGGGCAATTTGCCCTCACGAAGAGATGGATGCAGTTGCCTCAAGAATGGATTCGCTGCACAAAAGCAGGTGTCAGAAAGACAGATAGACAGACAGACAGACAGACAGAGGAGAGAGGTGTGACTTCTTTGACATTTTCTTGCTTCCTGACTTTCTCTTGCTCTCTTTCTGCCACAAAGCACCTTCCAAGCTTGGAGAGCCATTATTCAAGGTTAACCCATTTTCCTCATAAAATACCTAGTCTCAGGAGTTCTCCTATAGCAAGAGAAAACAATTCTTAAATCAGGCAGTTTGGCAAGCGTCAGGGTTACTCCCCAGCACTCACAACACCCTACGCTGTGGAGGTCACTGTATAAGCCTGAACCATGCAGGGAAGAGTCCAGAAAGATGCAAAGGACACTGGAGTATGGCCACACACGGGGACAGAGCTCAAAAGCCTTCTTCAGTCCTGGAATGACAAGTATTCAACACCTCCACTGCCCAGGGCTTTGTTGGGGGTTCAGGGAAACATCTGTGACCAAAGCCAAGCCAGCTCTTGCTGCCTACTGTCCTGCCGACTGCCCAGGGGAGCGGCCCCAGACTCCAAGTAAGAGCTGCTGCTTCAGCAGGGATGAATGCTGAGGATACTGGTGGCTGCTGAAAGATGCTAGCATCTATACCCTAAGCGTGGAGCAGGGCAAGCCAGCGAGGCCAGACACTGCGCCAGCCAAGGCCATCCCTGACCTAGTAGCCTCCTTGCACAGTGACAATTTCTCAGTGACAATACAGGCAGAAAAGGAACACAGTGATTGTTTCTCAGAGAAGAGGAAGCAAGTCATTCCTTTCTGGCTCTCCTGGAGACTGATACAGAGCTGAGAGAGCTTGTGGGTCAGTGGGCTTGACCATCATGGGGTAAGCTTGGCAACGTCCACCCGCCTGTGTTCTCTGCCCGATGGACCCACATCCTTTTACCGCAGAGAGCTGATGGAGACGGGACCTTTTCTAACTCTTGGTCCTTCTGAAACACTCTGAAGGAAACACAATGTTTATTCCAGGATTAGAGAAGGTTGCTAGAAATCACAGCGCACGAGCTTCAAAGGACAAGCCCGTTAGGAGTCCCGGGTCAGCTGAAGTACTTAAGTCGGGAGACCCATGGGATAGACAAAGGTGCACAGCTTTTTCCCTGAGAAATGGAAGGAGGCGGGATCTGTCCTGAAACCAGCAACAGCTAGCACCTAAAAAAGTGAGAAGTCAGATACATGAGGGAGGGAGGGAGGGAGGGAGGGAGGGAGGGAGGGAGGGAGGCNCGAAGGTAGGAAGGGATGGAGGGAGGGAGGGAGGGAGGGAGGGAGGGAGGGAGGGAGGCAGGCAGGCAGGCAGGCAGGCAGGCAGGCAGGCAGGCAGGCAGGCAGGCAGGCAGAGGGATTTTAAACTTATTTTGGTTGCAGGGGGAGGGGGTGAGAGTGGGTGAGCAAAGGTGGAGGTCAGAGGATCAGTGTTCAGTTCTTTCCTTTCGTCAAGGGGAGTCTGAGGATCAAACTCAGGACTGGTGGAATTGTATTCACCTGCCCAGCTCTCTCATCAGCTCCCAGGACACACATGTGTTTTTAAAAATGTGGAGCACTAACCCAGCATTGTAAATATTTATGAATGCCTTTTCCTTCTTCCTTCCTTTCTTTTGATACAGGATCTCACTATGTAGCTCTGGCTGTACTAGAACTCGCTACATTGGCCAGGCTGGTATCGAACTCACAGATACGCACCTACCTCTGTCTTCTAAGTGCTGGGATTAAAAGTATGAACCACCACACTCACAAATAAATAGCTGTTTTAATAAGGAAAGTTCCTTCCTTCCTTTCTTTTTTCTTTTGGTTTTTGTTGTTGTTGGTTTTTTTTTATTTTATTTTTATATTTTGAGGGGGACAGGTTTCTCTGTGTAACTTTGGTTGTCCTGGAACTCACTCTGTAGACCAGGATGACCTCAAACTCAGAGATTCACCTGCCTCTGTATCCCACGTGCTGGAATTAAAAGAGTACTTTACCACGCCTGGCTTGGAACTTTCCTTTCTTTAAAAAAACAAAACAACTAAAGACAAAAAAAAAAAAAAAAAAAAAAAAAAAAAGAAAGGAAGGAAGGAAGGAAGGAAGGAAGGAAGAAAGAGTTCTATATCTATTGCCCCCAGATGAACCCTTGTAAAGTCACGTCTAGATTCCAAAGCCATACTTCATTCGGTCCACGGAAAAGAGCCACGGGCACAACTGTAGCTGTACTTGTCTCCTATACTGTGGTTCCTTCACCCCAGAGAAAAGTGATGGTATAACCAGATATTTTGTTGTTCAGTCATCTTTTATCACACAGTACCCATCTCCTCTAAGTGTATATATTTGATTTGGATTTAGGTTTTTTTTGAGACAGATTCTCACTGTATACCTCAGGCTGACCTTGAATTTGAGATCCTTTTATATTTCAAGAATGGGGGATTACAGGTTTGTCCCCTCGTGCCTACCGTCCATACCGTCTTGCGAGGTGCAATGTACAGGTGAGGCCAGCTCTTCTCATACTTTGCCCGCCATCAGACCACTTGAGATGCCACTGATGAACTCGGGTCTGGCACGCAGGACTCACTAGTTCAGGTAGACAATATTCTAGTATCCCAGAATCACCTTGAAGACGGATCCCAGGGTCCTGGCCCCAAAATCGGATTTACCTCTGCCAATATAACGTCTTGTAGGTTATACCCAAGACTGACACAGGAGCCTGGAAGCTGTCTGTTGCCTCTTGGCAACCCCCAATCCCTAGCCACACCCCAACCCCACCCCTCACTACTCTCCCCTTTGTCTGCAAAATTGCAACTTCGGGCTTTTGTCAGTTTGTTCCCGCAAGTCTCTCCACTCTTCACTTCTTCTTTGCAAAGAGAGGCAGGCCTTGGATGACCGTTCAACCCAATTAAGCTGCACTCTCTCCCAGTGACTGTCTTCAGTATCTGTTTGGTTTCGTATTTTTGCTGTTTGCTCCCGCAACTCTCTTACCCTGGAGCTAGCTGTCTTACCTCATCGTCTGTACCTATTGCGTTTGTCTATTGATTCACCGTTTTCTTCCTAAGGACAGGGACTCCCGCTCTGTTCCTCATCACTGAATGTCCCAGCCCCCGGCGCACAGTGCTGGGGTCAGGGAGGAATGAGTGAAATAGTCCTCCAACTGAGAAGCAAGGTGTGTGTAAACAATTCTGACCTTGGGACCTCAGCCCCAGAGTGAAGCCCATGATGTAAATGTTTAATGAGCAGCCGAATGGTCACAGGAATGGCTGGGAAAAGGGGTTGCTTCCGGTGTGGTGCGGTGCTGAAGGAAGCCAGACATAGAGCCGAGGATGGCAGTGTGCGGCTTCCCAGCCCAGCGTTGGGAATAGCTGGTGTTGTGCAATGCAAGATGCGCATGAGGTGAATCGTTTGGAAAAGCACAGGCTAAATAAGGAAGTACATACTACATTATCCTACTGCCCAGAAATGACTATGGCTTTCATTGTTGCGCTTTTACCTTTGGGGACTTTTTTAGTGTTTTCAGATGTGGACATGGTGCAGAATCCAGGTGGTGCCCACATTGTCTTGTCCTGCTTCACATCATGCAGGGGAGAGCCCCCAAAGTGTCTTTAAAACATTTTCAGTGGCTGCTTAACATTTTGTTACATGGTGAGAATACATTGTTTTTTTTTTTTCTTTACATTATATCCAGAAAGACACTCTTCCCACACGTCCTCTCTCAAGTGGAGCAGAAATATCTACTACATGGCTTTTCTCCTTGAAGAAAGCTACAGTTTTCAACTGGTTAACACTGACCCCATAAGAGGCATTGGAGACACCCAGAGACATTTTGGCTGTCATGACTAGAGAGGACATGGGTACAGGATAGTGTCTGGATGCTGCCCAGCCTCCCAAGACACAGGGCATCTAAAGGGACTGCCCAGCCCAAAGTCAACAGTGCAGGCCCCGAGACTTACTGTCCAGGACAGTGTCGGGGTTAATATTCAACAGCCATTCAAAACTCCAATCAGCGCTCTGCGCCAGCCTGCAGGACTTTGCCCTGGGATTCTGCCTCACAATCAGGTCTCAGGAATCGAGAATGATGGCCACAAGAATCTGGGGAAACAGCTAGTTTGCCTCCATGATGCCTGTTTGATCAGCTACCTAAACAGAATCATAGAAAGTGGTGGAAGCAGAAGCCAGTTTGTTTGTTTTGCTGTGCTAGGAACCAAAGCTAGGGTTCTAGGCAAGCGGTCTACCAGAGGGAGCCAGGTCCACCGTTGACAGTGTCTACCAGGGAGCCACGTCCACAGTTGACGGTGTCTTGCAACTATTAAGTTTCAGGGAGGACTTGCAATATGTCTAGAGCTCTGCCTTTTGGAGCCATGATTTCCTGTAAAGGCTGAGACACAGAGTGGGTGTCGCAAACTCTGAGAAATTACCTGAACCCAGGAAGCATTTTCCCCCTCAGGCAGAGAAGTGATCTGGCCCTCATCGTTCTAGAATTTCTAAATTCCAAAGGAGGTTTCGGTGAAATGTGGGTGATTGGAATTCTGTCCCCAGCCCCCATCCCAAAGGTCTTCTTGAGGAGAGGAGATGCGATCTTTGATAATTTTTACAGAGCCTGAAGGTACTGGGAACCCCGCCCTAGTCAGCAGTCCCTGAAGCAGCCTCCTTCCCTCAGTTGAGAAATCCACATGCCCTCTATCCCAGATCTAATCTTTGAGGCTCTGCCTGAGCTTTGCAGACCAAAATTGGTATAGAGACGATTTACGATGGCGCCACCTTCGCCTCACAAGATCCAGACACCACCTGCTCAACCACGGAGGGGACATCTGCTGTCCCTTCCCTTTAGGCTAGCGGGCTTTCTTGAATTCATGGTGGATGACGTGTAACTGGGAGATATTTGGAACTGCACTTCAGATAGTGAAAATATCAAACCTCCAGCTTTCCCAAGGAGGGAAGAGAAACCCTGTGTCAAACCCACCTCCTCAAAACAAAGGAAGAGAAAAAAAAAAAAAGAAACCTTTGAGCCACTTCCGAAGTTCTGGCTCAGAGTTGGAACATCAGGCCTTTGACGCATTGTCATATGCCTCCTTGGTCTGAGCCGTCAGACTCAGCAAAACCAAAAGTGGGGCTCTGGGTTTTAACAGTGGAGAGGTGCACTCTTTACTTCCACCGGTGAGGAGAGGAGAGTCCTGGTCCTGGGCTCAGTCAGAACACTCAGGCCAGGGTGTGTATATGCTGCGCCTCTGAAGGCAGTGCTTGTTGGTAGCTTTGCCTCCCCCATTTTACCTGCCTCTTGTCCAGAGCCCTAGTCCTGTGTGGAGCAATCTGGAGAGACTGCTTCCTGGACAGAAGCCATCCAATAAGCTACATCAGCTAAAGACACATGCCTCAGAGAAGGTTGGGAGGGGGACAGCAGAGAGCCAAAAAGCCAGAGCTGTGTGACTGGGGGATAGTTAAAACCATCCATTAGGGCCTGAACAAGAATGTTGGCTAAGAAGTCAGGGCAGGAGCTGCAGAGATGGACGCCAGTCGTTTCTCTTCTAGATGATAGCTACTTTTCCCTTCTGCACTCAGTACAACTTTTGGTACCCAAATACTTTTTCCTTTGCAATTTTCTATCAAAATATTGCTTGGGTTGCTGAAAATGATAACTAGAATATCTCCAGGATTTGCAGGGGTGTAGAAAGACAAGCCAATCCTTCTGTGATTAGCAAGACACACACATCTGCAAACACAGATGCCCCCAAACATGCAGGTACTCGGAACTGCGCCCTTTCAACCAGGGGCATATGTGTATGTGCACGAGTGTGTGTAGGCTCTAACTCAGGCAGTGTGCTAAACAAGATTTGCTCACACTCAGACTCAGATGGTTTGATGTGCAGCCGGTGAGCGTGGGGTCAGTGGCAAGAAGGGAGGCTGAGAGGATAAGATTCCAAATGGGGTACAAGTGCTCTGTCCAACACAGAATACTCACTCCAGCTCCATAAGTCCCGACTTATTAATGCAATCAATATCATCACTAACTCAACAGGTCTTAAAGCACATTTGTCTATCCCTCAGACGCCGTGGCAACACATGAAGATGATCTCACCATTACTCTCAAGGATGAAAAATCCCAAGGAGGCATATGACAATGCGTCAAAGGCCTGATGTTCCAACTCTGAGCCAGAACTTCGGAAGTGGCTCAAAGGTTTCTTTCTTTTTTTTTTTTCTCTCTTCCTTTGTTTTGAGGAGGTGGGTTTGACACAGGGTTTCTCTTGGTAGCCTTGGCTGTCCTGGAACTCCCTCTGTAGACCAGGTTGGCCTAGAACTCCCAGAAATGTGCCTACGTCTGCCTTGCAAGTGTTGGAACTAAAGGTGTCCATCACCACCACCAGCCCACTCCAAAAGTATCTTTCAAGTAGTTTCGGTGTGACCGAGCTTCCAGTAGAGTGACCAGCCCCTGTGGCGAGCACTTTTCTTACCTTTGGATGTCAGCATGTGTGAGTTTGGAATCTTGGAAACTAAGAGAGCTTCCCTAACAATGGAGCTGATAGGAATTCATTCGAGGACTTGGGCTCCTACAGAAATTTTGCCTGACACTAAAGGGAAGTAAGAAAGAACATTCCAAACAACGTCACCCAACCTAAAGATGTTTGTCTTTCTCTAGTCTTCCTGATCTGACATACTTCATTCCTAGTGAATTCCCAGGTCTAGACTCAACTCAAGCAAAACAAGGGCATCGCTGTGCCTACGTCCCTGACTCAAGCAGATAGGTGTTTCCGCTGAGATGAACCATGTCGCACAGCTGAGCATCTGCCACATGACAGAGCCCGGGGCACTTGGACTGCCACCCTCATCTTCATCATCATCATCATCATCATCATCAACTCATCATCCTGTGTCTTGATTTAGAGAAATCCCAATTTGTGAAAACCACATCAGGAGCCATCATTTCTCGCGATCATTCTTCGCTTCACAAAACCATCTTCTACACTAACCCATTTTCAGTTTGCTCTGCCCTCCAGAACACTTGGCACAAATGGAATCCATTATTATATAGAGGAAGACATATTTACTCCCAATTACACTGTGTATTTGAATATAACCTGGGAAATGCGAATTGGATTTTCACATGCTCTGCCTACGCGACGGAGATAATCAAATATGTCCGCAAGGCTTGGGGATCTCGATATTATTAGCTGCTTTTTATGACAGAAGATGTCCTTGATCACATTGTTTATATTTGCCTATGTTTCCAGACTTTATGGACACCCTGGAGGCAATAAATAGAGTAAACAAGAATAAATTGCTTGCCATTTTGGAGGAATTCCTAATGTTTTGCATGCTTGGTTTAAAGAAAACTCATGTATTTTATGATGGAATCTCTGCATTTATAAACAAACCCCCAAAAAATTTACAGAGAAAGAAATCATTTTGACTTTCTTACTCAATATTGGTTCCATAAACCAAATTATGGCAAATGCTAACTCCCAGGGTGATTGAGTTATTTTGTTTAAGTTAGTTTAATATGTTAGGCCTGGGCAATCCTTTTGCTTGTCACTGAGCTTCTTCCTCTGAAGTTTCAAATTAAATCATCAGGGCTAATTTTTCGTAGGCGTTTCTGCACTGCAGTGCAGAGAATTTTGTACTAAGTGTTTCTTCATGTTTCATTCCTCGGGTGCACGCCTGACATCAAAACAATCTTAAAAAATTATTTAAAGACAATCTGAAAAAAAAAAGAAAAAAAACACAGAACCAATTACTTCCTAGTTTGGTTCTCAAAACAGCCAGGACATTTTACGTAGGTTTTAGTTCATGCAAAAATGTGGGGCTATTACTTAGTGTTCTGGGTTCAAAATAAACCAGTTTTGGGGTTCTGAGGTGACTCAGTCATGGGTCAGGTGACCATCTGCCTGGTCAATGGGTGGCCAGTCCTGGCCTCAGCCAGCTAATTGTGTCTAACTGGGATTGTGTGGTAAGAACGGCACTCCCTCTCCAAGCAAAGACATGGTGTTCATGCTGTCTCTATGACCCCTGTTCTTTCTCAGCCAGGAAGAGCAGAAACGGGTCATTGCAAAGTCTGTCTCTCGAAGCAGGCAAGATGGCAGGGGTGATCAATTCTGGGATAAGCAGTGGGGGAGGGGCGGGAGACAGCAGGCAGTGGGGGAGGGGCAGGAGAGAGCAGGCCACAGGGAGGGAAAAGAAAGAAAAAGGAGGTGGGGAAGAGGAATAGGGGAAGGGTCGGGGAGGTGTAGCACGGGAAATCGAGTCTCCGTGTCTGTCTCCTCTGTCATTCCGGACTAGCCGTGGACTGCTTAGCCCCACAGGCAGCCCCAGCGAGCTGGGCAAGAACAGCTGTGTAAGAGTGAATCTGAAAGAGATTGTGTACAAGTGTCCCTGACTCTAGAGCCCAGGGCTGGAGCCACAGCCGAATGCGGGGACAATGGCTGTGAGATGGTTAGCTACAGAGGCTGAAATGAAAAGCTTGGGTCGCAGGCATGAGCCAAGGAGGAGCATCGGATCTCAGCGTTCAGTTATCCCTTCCCGGGATAGAATGTCAAAGCCCCTGGGGTTGAAACAGTAATCATAATGTTGTGAACTATGAAAAGAAACAGTGGGGTGCAGCCTCAGCCTAGACTTCCACCCCTCAACACCTTTGTCATTTGAAATTGGTTCTGTTGGATGGGGCTTCCCTAGCGTACCCCTCCCTGACCCTATAGAAACCAATCGTTCCCTCCCTCCCAGGTGATGCTAACTCAGAATACCCCCAAACATAACCAAATCTTTTGCAGAGGCAGGGA
Organism: Alexandromys fortis; assembly: GCF_014885135.2. Taxonomy (NCBI): domain Eukaryota; kingdom Metazoa; phylum Chordata; class Mammalia; order Rodentia; family Cricetidae; genus Alexandromys; species Alexandromys fortis. The sequence goes on along the minus strand of NW_026068054.1, from coordinate 2,065,074 downwards.
ACTATTGTCTGGGGCCTTCCAGCTGTACTTTGAGGTGTTTGCTGAGGCAAACGTTTGTCCCAGGTCTTGGACCTGCCTGTGTGTGTGCACGCATCTGTGTGCGGGTGAGGGTTTGTCTCTGTGTGTATGTGTGTCCATTTATATGTGACCGTGTTCATAAAGTGGCCAGTGTCCCTGGACTCCACAGCTCCTCCTGCTTCATTCAACCTTTGGTTCCAATGCAGAGCGAAGGCCACAGGTGGAGCCAGGGGATGGACAAAGAGGAGCACTATCTTATAGCCTCAGACAACCCCCTGGGGACTGATGGCTACCTCTGCAAAGTTGAACCCTTTCTGATCACCCTACTTTCTACTTGTCTCTGGTTGACCCTACTAGTTCTGGGGCCACCCGAGCAAGAGAACCAGACAGAACGACAGCTGTTAGTTTTGGAGGCTCTTTTGAGTTGCTTGTATATAGGACATTTTCATTTTCGCGGTTTATACTGTCTATTGAGTGAGCATCCGGAAGGAGGCTCCAGTTCCCAGACCTCCATCTTTGGAGCCCCACCCCCTCCCCACCTCTTTTTTTTTTTTTAAGTTTAGAAAAACCAAACAGTTTTTTTTTTTAAATTTCAGAAAACCTCCTCTTCAACCCGCAGAAGCTTTAACCATGTTACCGTCCGATTTCCAGACTCCTGTACACCACAGCCTTTCAGAATCGGGTCCTGCTTTGGGAGAAATAGTAAGGAGAAGGGATTAAAATGCGGTCAGTTTCAATTCGCCCGCTGCAAGGAAGAAAGTAGTATCTATTTGCGAATGAAAAGCAAGGAAGAAAAAAAAGGTTGAAGCCCACCCCTTGCTTGGGGTGAGTGTCAGGTGCTTGGGGCCACTGGAAACGTCACGCCTAGTACGGTAGAGAAAGCCTAGACACCAGAAGTTCCTGATCAGAGGGGTGCGCAGGACGGAAGCTGCGGCCTGGGTTGGGAGGGGCTGAGCAGCTGGCCAGAGCCCCTTCGAGGAGCTGGCGGTGGCGTTGCTCGGGATAGAAGCCCCAGCCTGAAGTTCCGGGCCTGCCCCCGGCTTTCCCCGGGCCATTGTGAGGCGGTATTGATCAGGCCAGGAAGCAATAGTGCAGCTGAAGCCCAGGGTGGGCAACATCGATCTGGCCCCCTCCCTCGGTTATTACAGGATGCGCCGGCCGGGGAGTAGCAGGGAGAGTTTGTTTAACGAGGGTTCAGGGTGTTCTTCGCTAGCTGGTTAACTTTAAGTATTGGAATGGAATTGATGCGCACATAATAATATTATGATTCATACAAACCACTTCTCAGGCAACTCAATATATTTCATTACCTCCTTTCTAGCAAATGTATTGATTTCTGTTTTGCGGTTTTATAATACAATTTCAAGGCTGTTGTGGGCTTAATGAGCCGTGTTCTTATGATGTTTAAAAAGATTTGAAGCTATTGTTGAAATAAATATTATGGATTCCCCTCCTCCCGAGGCCCCTTCTCTCAGCCTGCCACTCCTCCTGGCTCGTCCCCCTCCCGCGCGGGCGGAGCTGTGAGCAGAAAGCTAGGGGCTGCAGCTCCGCCGCCCTTTGTGCCCAGATCAAAGAACCGGAACGCCACAAAGGCGGCCCCACTCGGCCGCGGCCACACACAGCCGCACCTGCAGCGCGGCCAAATGTCATTGTCGCTTCTGCGGGGCGAGCGCGGACGCACCTCCGAGGCGGCAGATGACTAATAACGCTTGATGAGAATTGATGGAAAGAGGCGCGCGGTGCCCAGGGCTTTGTATTAGCTGCCCCGACTTCCCCAGCTTCGGCCGACCGGCTGCACCTGTGGACCCCCTTCCTCTTGGCCTTTATGGAAGTTGACAGATTTTATTAACTTTAAGGAAGAACTTTCCAGCGTGCGGAGGGCCGCAGTTTATTTTGTATTCATGCGAAACGGAAACTGAAAAAGCCCTGTTTACATATTTACCGGCCCCAGTGACCTCCCACTGGGACTCCATAAGTCACGCTCCAGATTAACTTTGTCATAAGAATTGACTAGTTCGCTGAGGGAGTTGGGAGTTCGGGGCGGGCGTCGGCGGGGGAGGGGGAGTTGCATGTGTGAGATTTTTTTTCCGAACCAGAGAAAGCTATATTCAATTATCTAATATCGCTGAGGAACCCCCAAAGACTTTCCGAATTGTACCGAAATTGGAATTCTTTTTCGAAGCAGGTGCTCACGGGGAGAGCATTTGCAAGCAAGCTGGGTAGAGTTGCCCTCAGCTGGGTTATCCCATCGTTTCGATTATAAAAAAACAAAGGCAAGAAAGAGGAACAACCCAACTTCAAACTTTCACCCCTTGGGGGCTTGCAAGTGTGGGGCGGGGAATGTGTGTGTGATGCTCACATTTGGAGGCTAAGCTGCAACCCATTTGGAAAAACCGGATTTGGTTCATTTAATAAAATGCGATGTCAGTGGGGGAAAACACCGTCACCGGTAACTTTCAGCATCCCTATTCACAGAAGAAAAAAAATCCTAGAGGAAAAAAAAATCAAGACTTAGTTTATGTTCTTTTTAATTTATTACTTTCTGTTGATGTATATTCATCATGAAAAACATTGGGTTTCACTATGACATTTTCACACACGTAGGTCATGTACTTTGTCTGCGCACCACAATGTTCCTCTTCCTCTTTTTTTTAAAATATTTATTTATTTATTATGGATACAACATTCTGTTTGTATATATGCCTGCAGGCCAGAAGAGGACACCAGGCCCCATTACAGATGGTTGTGAGCCACCATGTGGTTGCTGGGAATTGAACTCGGGTCCTTTGGAAGAGCACGCAATGCTCTTAACCGCTGAGCCATCTCTCCAGCCCCCTCTTCCTCTTTCCAAACAATTTTCTTCCCACTTTAATATCTTTTTTTTTATATCTTGATTCCGCATATGAAAGGACAAGATACTAGTCTGTGAGTCTGGCTTTCTTCACTTAATGCAATGACCTCCATTTCCACTCATTTCCTTGCAGATGACCTTCTTTTGTTCATTATGGATGAGTAAACAACTACTATTCTTCACACTTTTCTTTGTCCCTTCATCTGCTGGAGGGCACGGAGGAGGCTGCTCCTCTATCTTGGCAAACATGGATGCCCAAGTATCTCAATGAAGCAGACTTAGATTCCTTCCGGTATGTCTGTAGGTGTGGGATAGCTCAGTAATCTGACAGGTTTATTCCGAAGGTTTTTAAGGAGCCTTAGTACTGATTGAAAGAATTTTATACCCTCATAAACCTCTCCGCTGACGTAATCACCTGAAACAAATCAAGCCCAATTAGAAAATGCCCATGTTTAATGGATACCAACGCTCCAGCCCCTGAGAGATGAGACTGGGCTGGGAGTTCAGAAAACCACTTTTTGTTTGTTCTTTGGGTTGCTGTTTAATTACCCTGTGGGAGTGGTCTTGAGCATCTCTGAGGAGGGGTCATCTTTTGGTGGGCTTTCTTGGGGGTGGAGTCTGGACTAAGGCAACTCCCAGGGGAGGGGATTTGGGATAGAACTTCCACCCAAACATTCCAGATTCTTTGGATATATGGATGCCAGGGGCTGGGGTGAAGTCTTAACCCCAAAACTGATTTCTACAGAGACTGTACCAATTCACAATGCCACCAGTAGTGTCTAAAGGTTTCTCCCCCAGGCCCCACAACAGCATTGGTTATTTTCATGAGGCCAGTCATTTGGACTGTGGTGAGACAGAAATTCACAGCAGTCTTCTTTTTTTTTTAAAGATTTATTTATTTATTATGTTTACAATATTCCTTCCATGTATGCTTGCATGCCAGAAGAGGGCACCATATTTCATTATAGATGGCTGTGAGCCACATGTGGTTGCTGGGAATTGAACTCAGGACCTCTGGAAGAGCAGTCAGTGCTCTTAACCTCTGAGCCATCTCTCCAGCCCCTCACAGCAGTCTTAAGCTAATTTTGCTTATATTCTTGGTCTTGTTCTTGGGATATTTCTTGGTTTTCTGACTCAACAAATAGGAGTCTACTGCTATAAACATCTCTGGGATAGTGATATATGAACATCTCTGGGATGTTATGAACATTCCTGGGATAGGGATACCGCTATGAACATCCCTGGAACAGGGATACTGCTATGAGCATCCTTGGGGTAGGAATATATGAACATCCCTGGGGTAGGGATACTGCCATGAACATCCCTGGGGTATTGAGATCCCTGAGGTGTTGAGAACACAGCTTACAGCCAGCTCACCAGCTGTCTATTAGCTGAGCAGCATTAAGCTTTCGGGAACTTCCTTTTGTGTGGCAGACAAATTTCAAATGAACCGAGGATCATTTTCCCAAGAAACTTTTAAGTTGAACGATAATAGAAAGTACTTAGTAGAATATTGCACTTTTCATTTGGGCCAACAGATGGGATGCCTGCTTCTAGATTTAATCGGGGGGCTGGCAGACAGGTAGGAAAGACACCATGTCTTTGAGTTGAAGTCTCTTTCTTTTCAGGAAAAAATAAAACTGCTCGGCATTCAGAACATCCACTGCCCCACCCCCACAATCTAGTCCACCGTGGCACCTCAGCCTTGATAATGCCTAATGTCTACTTTTGTCATTTCTGATGACATTACAAAGTACAAAGGTCATCGAGCAGCAGGCAAATTCACTTTTCACAAATCTATTACACTATTCCTCTCTTACAAAAAAGTATTAGGTGTGTGTGTGTGTGTGTGTGTGTCTGTATGTGTGTCTCTGTGTGTGGTGTTTGAAAACTAAAACACGGGCTGCTTAAAACACACAGCATATCCCCCAGTCTCCACTTACACAGACACAGACATAAATAAATGATTTAACAATCCCGGAGTCACGAGTCTCTGACCTCATGCTTTCTCAACTTCTCTGAAAAGATTTTGATATCAATTGTTACTTTTTTCCCCCAGAAGCATAATACAGGGTAACCTTAGCATGCACAATCTGTTTCAAACAGAGGCATACAGACAAGGGCAGTCAATGGTGGATTTTAATGTCCCTGGCAGAGCTTATGTTACCTTGCTAGAAATGAAATCTGCTCCCCCCTCCCCCAAGCTCAAGTCCCTGGACACCCCCCATCGGAGATCATTTGTTATGCAAAGTTCTGCGAGGCAATCAAAATGAATTCACAGCGCCCTTTCCACCCGGAGCCCCAGCTCCTAATAATGGGCTTTCTCAACAGGTGTTCATTGTGCCAGCCTGACTTCAAATTGCCGGACTAAAGGTTTTATTCTTTAGTCATTTCTTTTTTAATCTTGACCTTGTAATTTACTAATCGGCAGCAGCTGCCAAGGAGGGCCCAGCTGTTTACCGGAGGGGACACGTACCACCAAGGAGGCTGCTCCTGGAAGCCCAGTACCTTCAGATTGGGAAGAAGACATTGACGGTCCCCTTTTGGAGACTTACAAGACACAGTACCTTCTTAAGAAGGTAGTCTAACAATTGCAAAGCCCTAGCCACCTCCCGTTGGGCCAGTCTTGGATTTAGTGTACGTGAATAGACAATGTTTTTGTTTGTTTTATTTATTTATTTTTGAGATACGGTTTCTCTGTGTAGTTTTAAAGCCCAGGCTGGCCTCGAACTCACAGAGATCCGCCTGCCTCTGCCTCCTGAGTGCTGGGATTAAAGGCATTTGCTCGGACAAGAATTTTAACAAAGCAAAAACCCCACCAGAAAAATGCCATGTTAGAGGAAGTACTTTTAAAAAGTGCATTTTCAGGGCACATGAACTAAATGTATCAACATTCAAGTCTGTCTTCTGAAGTCCTGAATGATGGTGCGGACGACATTCTCCTACAGAGATTCTTAGCCTTCCTGGATCACCAGAATCACTTCAGCTGAGTGCACATTGCAAAAGCATGAGGCTAACTTATACCCAAGGCTCAGTTTTGGACTGTGCCAAAGAGCACATGCATGAGGAAGGCATCAGTGGGCACTTTTAAGATCAGAACTGAACCAAACCCATCTCACAGGTAAAGACGGGGTCACTGGAGTTAGGAGGACTGAGTTCTGCCTTGTTACAGCTAAGGCAGCTTCCTGTGGAGCCAGATCAAGAATGGGTAAAGCTCAGACTCCTGCAACCCTCAGACTTCCAGAAAGAACACTGGAGTCTCTTGGTGTTTATGGAGGAAAGTAGACACAGATTAACAACTTTTGAGTCAAACAGGAAGACCCCCAAGAATCCAGAACAGAGATGGAGGCTCCAGATAATAGGACCTCAAGGTCTTATTGGAGATCATCATCAGCCTTGAGATGGAGGCTCCAGGGAAGCTCACCATGGGGAGCAGCGGTCAGCAAATGACCAGTGTTGTAATCTGCTGGACTGGCATGTCCCCTGGGTACCCTGTCCCTTTAAGAGATAAGCCCCGCCCACTCCCAATTCCTCCCTTCCCCCCCTCCCCTCCCCAGGCAAGCAGATCTCCTGCCTCTTCTCCGGCCTCTTCTCTCTCTGTCTGCCCTTCTTCTGGAGGGGCAGTTTTTGCTTCTTCCCCCTTCCCCTTCTCCCCTTCCTCCCTTCTCTTTCTTTCTTCTGTCCCCTCCTCCCCACCAATCCTTATTCTTGTGCTGTTCCCAATACCCACTAACAAACTCTGTACTCAAGCTCTCTGCGCGGTGTACCTGTCTGTCTCCCTTTTGGCCTCAGGCCACCTACCCAGGCCTCAGGTCACCCGATAACAACGAGTCCCCACCCAGCCTTCATCACGTCAGTTCCCTCTCTGCAGCTCTCTTGGGTGTGCTCACATGCCAATCACAGCTGTGCAAACTGCCAAAACCAAAGTCAAGAGGTGTAACACATATGGGGGCAATAGCACCTCTCAGTGTTTGTCCACGCGTGGGCAGAAAGCTGCTCTAATATTGAGGATCTGGAGAGTGGGACACACAAAGACCTCCCCGGTCAGCTCCTATGAGCCTTTCCAGCTGCGGGCGGAATAGAAGGATGTCTTGGGCTCCAAAGAGCACACACTCCCAGCCTTCTTCCCTCGCTTGTTGTAGGAAGCTAGCCCATATGCTTTGAACCAGAATCTGTGCCTTGTGGGGAGGGCTCAGTGGGTAGCTTTGTAGGGCGGGTGTCGCAGCAAGGCATCTTGATGCAGTGTTCGCTGCAGGTGCTGTGCCAGATGGACTAGGCCAGCGCGCAGAGCCTGTGATTAGCACATCTGGATATGACCATTGCTGTAGGCCTGGAGGAGCACGAGTAAAGCTGCTGTTAGCTCCCATCACCACTAGGCGTGGTTTGCTTAGCGAGATTGCCTGCAACTCTTCTATTTGTAATAAAGGGAGCTGAAGGCCAGAGAGGGAAACCCTCTCGCTCAAGGCCACACAGCGATTTCTAAACAAGGATTGGGGCTCAGGGATGGACCCATCTTTTGATCTACTAGTGTTCTGAACTATTAAATTCGTACTGGGGAAGTATACTCTCGAGGGCTTCTGCTTACAGATTCAGCTCCATCACCAACTGAACAAACAAAGAGTTCACCGGAAGCTCTCAAAGTGAAGGAGGTTCATTCCCCTGCTGCAGTGGCACAATATCCAAGAACGGACGGGGGAGGTCTAAAAACTAGAGGTTTATTTTTTACACCGCTGCTCCCAATGCCAGGGAATCTAAGAGCGTGGAGCTGGTACCTTCTTTACATCTGAGGGGACCTCCTGATACTTCTTTGTAAGTGTATAGGAATAGGCTGGGGATACCATTCAAAGGTGTAGGACTTGCCTTGCGTGCACAAGGCTATGGCGTCTATCCAACAGAGGAGGGCAAAGAGGAGGAGGGGGAACAAAAGAGGGAGGAATGGGAAGGAGGGGAAGGGAGGGAGAAAGGCAGGTCTTCAGTAGGAGACTATTTGAGTGGGGAGAGAGACCACAGAACTGCAGATAATTGAATTTTGTGTACCACACTAGGCTTGTGAGGCAGGAGGCTGCCTGACGTCTCCGACATGGTTCTGCTAAAGAAGTATGGGCTACAGAGGGGCTCAATTACTTGGGCTCCTGTGGTGTTTGCTGCTCGGAAGTGGTAGTCAGGATTCGAATGCTGTCCCTCAGATACAGATCTTGCTGGTTCCCATTCCGCCACGCCGCAGTGGTGCCCTCCAAGCCGCAGTGGCATCCTTGCTGATCCTGGAAGGGGTGCTGGAGTCTCGCTTCTTACATTTGCACCAGGCTGTGTTGTGCTCACGACCACAGGCTGAATTTCCTTTCCCTGGTTTCCTTCTCTCAGTGCTAGGGCGGGAACCCAGGGCTTTGAGCACTTCAGGCAGGTACTCTACCCCTGTGCCTCAGCTCAAGCTAAGGTAAAAAAGATGGTGTCCATTCTGGGTTCCTGGGGGCCTCTACCGCACCCACCTAGAGACAGGTTCCAGAAGACAATGCATATGTCACTAGAGATAGTTTTTGGAGATGCCAGAAGTTTCAGAAATGACTGTTGTAAGAAGCTGTGACATCCCTCTCCTCAGTCTAAGAGCCCCTTCCCCAACTAGCATCTAAAACCATTTCTAAAGGAATAACCTTTCCTAATAAAATAATCTCAATAAGACATTTCAGCAGGGGAATTATTAGATATTAATTCATGCCTAGTTGCACTGACAGCTCTGGCCGTCAGTGTTAGCCTAATAGCATGCTAGGTGAGAATTAATATGCCATAATTCATGCTCTGTCATGCATTATTGCTTAAATAAGAATAATGAAGAATAACCTATTCTGGGGAAATAACTGGGATTCTCAGAGTTCTCCTGGCCAAGTTATAAATAGTTACGTTTGGATCCAGATTTTTTTTTGTATTACTAAATTTGAAATAAATTGCATATATGTATGCTCATCTGTAATTACTGTGAACATTTTTCCTAAGTACTAACATTAAGTTCAGTCATATTCCATGTTTTAAAATTGAACTTAAGCAAAGTCACATGATTTTCCAGAGACCAAAATAGACACTTCTTTCCTCCATGTATCCCTGGATCTAGCACATGGCACCATGTGGCTGAAGTGGAGGACCTAACAGGAAAAGGAGAAACACACCGGACTGAGGAAGGCACAAAATAGGACAGGTGAAGTTCAGGGGCTTTGCATGCTCAGCCGGAGCTTCTGAAGAATGAGTCCCTTCCAAAAAAAAAAAAAAAAAAAAAAAACAAACAAACAAAAAAAAAAACGGCTGTTTGCCCAGCAGAGAGTTGGGGAGAGAGAGGCAGAAGCGTAGGGCCTTCTGGAAGGAACCCTGTTTGGTCTGAATCTATAGGTCCCCCTCAGGTTCCTGTTTCCAGAGCTTCTTCCCCAGCTGGGGAAGTTGGGGAGCCTTTCCAAGGTGGGACCTAATCGGTGGAAGTAAGTCACTAACTAGAATTAGGGCTTTGAAGGTTACACCTGGCCTGGTTCTGGAACCCTCTCTGCTTCCTGATTTGCCATAATATAAACAACCTCTCCTTCCTGCTCCATAGACAGAGACACGGCGCCCTACGTTCCCTGCTATGCCTGACTGAAACTGAGACCAGGAACCAGCAGAGCTCTCTCCTCCCTTGGCCCCTCTGTCAGGTATTTCGACACAGTGAGGCAAAAGTCACTATTACAACATGAGACTAGATAATAAATTCATATGTCCTCACAAGCTAGTGCCCGTGGAGACCGTGATACGCGATGAGAAAGACCGTGAAATGAGGAGAGAGAGAGAGAGAGAGAGAGAGAGAGAGAGAGAGAGAGAGAGAGAGAGAGCAGAAGCCACGACATAGAGATAAAAGTAACTTGTACATGAGTTCATTCAGGAGTTGGTTGTGTATTCTTTTTTTTTTTTTTTAATTTTTGAGACAGGGTTTCTCTGTAGTTTTTTGGTTCCTGTCCTGGAACTAGCTCTTGTAGACCAGGCTGGCCTCGAACTCACAGAGATCCGCCTGCCTCTGCCTCCCGAGTGCTGGGATTAAAAGCGAGCGCCACCGCCGCCCGGCTGGTTGTGTATTCTTGAGAGCCCACTCCACACTGGTCCCTACAATGACCACTGGCACACAAAGAAGCTGGGATTCCTGTGTGGGAGATGAACACTCAGAGATGATGCCATCTGATAAAAGCAAAAACCACAGTGGCCCAGGAGCTCAGCAGAGTAAGGCTGTCTCAGCCTAAAGTCGTGAGCTGATTGAGAAAAGCCTCACAGGAAAGGTGATGCTAAGAGAAAGGATCCCTCCAGGGTGAGCTTAAGTGCTTGGCTGGGCTAAGACGTGAAGGCAAGAGAAGGGTAGTGCAGGCAGCAGCAGGAGGCAGTGATGGAGGAGGGAGACACAGACCGTGTCAACTCTCATAGACCACGGTAAGGTTTGGTGTCTCGGAAGTATTCATGTTTGGATCCAGCAAGAATGCTCTATAAGCTCAGGACCGGGACAAGGAGAAATGGAAGGAAAGAGGCAGGGACTAATCTGAGACGGATATGTTTGAGGTCTGGGGCTCAGTGGGTAGAAGTGAGGCTGGGGTCCAGGACATCTCAGTGAGGCTAGACCATCAGAGGCATCAAGACTAGGAGAGTTGAAGGAGGATTTTACCCAACAGACACCTATTTTAAAGACTGGGAAACTGAGCCCAAGAAAGATGGCAACAGGTCTCCAAAGCCTCTTCAGGCTGACAGCTTTCCTGCTTTGGGAAGTTTTCCGCTTGACTATGAAACAGAGAGGAGGTACCGTAGGGATGACAGTTCCCAACCACTATTCCCAGATCTCAGATGTGTTCAAAGAACTCATAAAATGTACAATGATCGGTTACATCGTAGGTTTCTTTTTTCCGTGTGCAAGGATCAAGCCTAGAGCCCTGGACAAGCTAGGGAAGCACTGAGCAACAAGCCCCTAATAGAGCAGTTCTCAATCTTCCTAATGCTGTCACCCTTTAATACAGTCCCTCATGTTGTGGTGGCCCCCAACCAAACAATTATTCTATTGCTACTTCATAACTGTAAATCTGTTTCCGTTACTAATTGTAATGTATATATCCGATACACAGGTGATTTTAGGCACCAGTATGAAAAGGTTGTTGGACACCCCCAAAAGGATCACGACCCACATGCTGAGAGCCACTGCAATACACTTCTAAGTGAATGCATTTCTTTAGACTTTAATAAATGTTCCCCAGGGAAGCTTGTATTATTTGCATGCGTCGACTTTGTTGTCCCTTCTTTGCTACCAAAAGAAGAAAATCTGAAAGTCAGCCCTGAGAAAATGAAATAACCCTGAAATTCTAGCCAGAGGCCATTGCCCAGTGAGGACTACTCTCCTTGTTAAACAGACCAGGCTAAGCCTGGGGACACTTTTGTGTTAAAGACCGAGTAGTAGTACCCAGCTGGGCCCTTCTGCTTGTTTCCACAGGGTTCAAAGAAAACCAAAAGTCAGGGAGTCATTTGCTCACTGTGCAATTCATGCCTCCGGAGCTGAACGCCTCTGCATCGCCCAAAATAAGCCTTCAGAAGCGGCCCAGGGGATACAGGGACATGTCCTTTCCAGTTGTGAGACATCTGAGCACAGGGAAGTCATAGGCAAAGAAGCTGCCCCAACGTGGAGGTGATGGAGGTTGTCTGGGATCCCTCTAACCTGTTCCAACGAGCCTTTCTCAGCAAACCCTACCATGGTACATCTTCCTAGGCATACTCTACCTAAAGAATCTTATTTTATTCTTTTTAATAGAATCTCATCCTTTATCTCTGACTGTAGGTACCGGCAACCCTCCTGTCTCACAATGGGGTTACACGCATGGTCATACTTGCCAACTAAGAAACTTTTGTGTAGCCTGCCAGAGACCACGCTCTATTTCAGGTTGACACCAAGATCATGTGTTATTTGCTATACACCTGGGTAGAGGGGACTCCTCAGGTTGTTTCCTTTCAAGGTTGTAAGATTGTCTACATATCATTTGTTATTTGAGCAGCCCGATCCTGGTGGGGAGAGGACAGGAGATTGCAGTGGTGTCCCTGTCAGATTTCAGAGACAGAAGCACATGCATTAGGCCCCTGTCCCTTTGTATGTCCCCCAGTCGGGGGGGGGGGGGCTGAGTGCCTGCTTTGAGTCTTCCACAGACGGGAACAGTGTGAGGTGAGGCTGGGTGGGTTCTCGGGACAAATCTCCCTGCCTCCTCCCCCCTCCAGCTTGTCTGAAAAGGATGCAGAAATGTCAATTGTCTCCTGGTTCTATTACTCTGCTGATCCAATCAATCTATATGAAAAGAACAGATTAAATTGAGCGAACCTCATATATTTAATGATTGCTGCTATTTGACCAGGGCGAGCTGCTCAGGAAGTGCCTGTCACAAGCTATTGATAGTCTTTAATCCTGAGTTATCCAGTGTTGAGTTTGCTCTCTGCCCAAGATGGAGGGTCCTCAGTGATTCCCGAGCTTGCAGCAGGAAAGCGAGGTGCCCGCCAGCTTGTCTTCCTGCTAGGAGGTTGGCTTTAATTCCCGGGCTATAGATCTGTGAGCAGACATAGTTTTCTTGCATATCATATAGAACTTCCTGACTTTCCATTCTACCCTTGCAATTTCTAGGAAGGTCTCTGCTAGTTGGAGGGGGCATTAGGAAGTTCTTAAAACACCGCTGCCAACAAAGGCCCTCTAAATGCGCGATGATATTGCATGTAACCACAATATTAGGCTCTTTCCTTAACATGCTTTCCTCTTACAGTAAAGGACACTCAGAAGAGTTGCTGGTTTTTTTATTATCTGTATTTGAAATGAGGACGCTGAAGCACAGAAAGGCTGGGGAACATGTCTGAGGTCACAGAGCTAGCTCCTGGCAGGCTGGGATGCCGGGCCTTACAGAGGGCAGGAAATACTAATTGACTCATTGACCATACAGTGACTATCAGCCTGGCCCGCAGTCCTGACCGCTGTGTGATGGCGGCACACTCCGCGAGAAACTGTGATTGGGATGTCAGGCTTAAGTATGGAAGGCTTGGGTTTTATAAAAAAAAGTCTGATTCCAAGTGTATGTCTTAGCTAGTAATATTTTAGGGACATTGTCCTAGTCTGTTTGGGTGCTGTGATAAAATACCGTGGACTCATGGCTTACTAACAGAAATGTGTAGATCACAAATCTCGAATCTGGAAGTGCAAGGTAAAAACACAAACAGGGTTGGTATCTGATAAAGGTTTACTTCCTGGCCCATGGATAGTACCTTTTGGCCAGGCTGGCGCATGGTGGCAGGGATAAAGGGGTTCTCTGGCCTCTCTTTTAAGGACACTGATTCCATATATGAAGTCTCCACTCTCATAATCTAAGCAAACACCCGTAACGGTCCCATCTCCTAACACCAACACCTTGGAACCTAGGATTCAGTCCATTACACACGTTCATTCACTCCTGTGTTTCCACCTTCTCTTCCCCACTTGCCCCACCCATTTTTGAGCAGTCCCTGGACCTTTCCGTTGAACACACATTCTCACCAAAAATGATCCAAAGCAGCACTTCGACTCAACAATCGGTCACTAGGGACCCTCCATCTGCCACCCAGTGCTGAGCAAAAGAGTAGCCCCTGCAGCTGGAAAACCCACAAGGAGTTTTAGCAAGTGTATCAACACAACTGCAACTTCAGACAAGTCTGGTGGCAGACCCCTGGCAGGCTGTGGTGGCCTCCAGACAGTATGCCTGTCAGGAGAAACGTGGAAAAGGCGGTGCTCTCCTTAAACCTTAAATTTTTTGCACAGATGGTGATAAGAGGCAGGTGGAGGATGGCTGATGTTCCAAGCTCGCCTGCTTATTTGCCGACACGGCTTGTTACTCCTGCCGCTTTAGACGGGCTGGTGCCTGGCCTGAAAACATGGTGGTTGGTGGGGGAAGTTGCAGGGTGAGAGTTCTAGGAAGGGAAACTGGTTGACTTCCTTCTGGAAGGTGCTAGGGATCCATGGAAAAACTGTAAGCATTCCAGCAGTAGGAGATAGAAGCTAAGACTATGGCCACAGGCACCGGAGGTCTAAGGCATCTGTGGTGATTAGAATGTAACTGGCCACCATAAGGTCCTAGGGAGTGACATTACTAGGAGGTGGGGCTTTGTTGGAGTAGGTGCGGCCTTGTTGAAAGAAGTATGTCACTGTGGGGGTGGGCTTTGAGGTCTCCTAAGCTCAAGCTACACCCAGTGACACAGTGTACTTTCTCTTCCCTGCAGATCAAGATGCAAAACTCAAAGCTTCTTCTCCAGGACTGTGTCTGTGTGCACGCTACCCACCATGATGATGATAACAGCCTAAACAGTAAACCACCTAAATTAAATGCTTTCCTTTGTAAGAGCTGCCGTGGTCATGGTGTCTCTTCACAGCAGTAACACCTAGCTCGCTGAGAGCCTGCTCACATTGAAGAGTGCCTGTCTCTCCTTCGTAAATCCCTAAGCTCTCATCTGTTAACTTGCACTCATTCTAAAGGGCAGCTGCAAGGTTAGGGAAGGAGGCATGTTCATACTGTAGCCAGGCATACAGTAGGTGCTAAATAACCACTAGCTGGTTGAACCATCAGGCTAAGACTTCAGAAAGCTCCTCTTGGGAGACTGCGCCCGAAGGAATCGAGGCTGCCAGCAGGAGATGAGCTAGGACACAGAGAGGCTCACCTGGCAGGTGGTGGCAGAAACCTGAGCCAAGGCTTCACAGGGGATGAAGGCAACAAGAAGTATAGATGGTGAGGGGCCAGCAGCGCTGAGCAGATGAGGAAGATGGATGAAGCCAGGAGGACGCTCCACCTCTGATCTAGTGGCTGGGTTGGCGGTGGTCTCATTCCCTGAAGCGATTTTTATGGGAAACTAGAAGGTGCTGGTCTGAGGTGCTTCATGGCCCGGGGTGGGGGGGGTTATTACTCTGAAGGTGCTTGGAAAGCAGGGGCTGACTCTTGCTCTCCTTCCTGTTAGACGCTCTTCTCAACCTGAAGCATAGTTGTTCCTTAGGGTGTTCCTCAAGACAGGCCCAGAAAATCCTGCGTGGCCTCCAAGAAGGTCGTTGAAAGAACAAGTAGCAGCTCCTCCCACAGGCTCTCTCTAACTTCTCCATGGGAGTCTCTTTATAATTGTGGCCCAAAGGGAACATTGACATTTGTGTACCCTGCTGCAGCCAGGCTTTGAGTTTCTGGGTGGCAGGGCTGATCCCTTCATCTCATATTTCCATAGGACTAAGGTCTGTTTCCAGCTGGCTTTTCCATGAATGGATAGATTCTAGACTGCAGAGAAAGTTCCAGGGCTTTCTATTTTGTCTTTAGTGTCTACAAAAATAGGATCTTGTGTCCTAACCCATGTGGATGGAGACACGATAATGGAAGTGATCCTCCAAAGGGACCCAGAAATGTCCTTCCTTCAACTCCCAAGGGTCCTCCTGCTAGAAGGGAGATGCAGTTTTAGCTTGACAGCAGCTCCTGGCTTGTGAACACACAGCATCGGAGCCTTGGGTCCTGAGAAGGAGGAGAGCCAGACCTTCACACATCTTTCTTGCCTCATCCCGCCCCACCACACTCCTGCCTTGACCGTCTGTCTGGTCTGTGTGCTATAAGAAGATGCTATAAAATGCCAAGTTACTTTAAAAAGAAAACCACATACCCCGCCTGGAAGATCTGACCTGGGGAACCATCCAATAGCAGCAAACAAGTCAACTGGCTTTGTTAGCTTGGGCATGTCCCTTGCTTAAAGTCTCATGGTCCCATCTGCTGCTTGGTTTCGTCCATCAAGCTCCTGACTTGTATTTGTCTTCATTGATCTTCATCTTGTGGTAGGAACTCACAAAGAACATGCTTGAGTAGCACAAAGAGCCAGGGAGAGGGGCTCTTCTTTCTCCTGTCTTCCTTTCCTCCCAGAAAGAGGTGGAGCCATGTTAAGATGGGGGGGGGGTGGAGAAGGTTTTGTCTGGGTGGCATATACAACCCCATTAGCAGAGCCCTCTTTTCCTCTGCCACTTAGGAAAGAACGAGACTCCCTCCCCCCAATTCTAAAGTGATCTTCTATCCAGGGACTTGGACCTGCTCCTTAAGCAAAGACTTTTAGGTGATCTTGTGTTCCTAGTCACCCTTCCCTTTTCCAAGATAATGAGCCAGCCATGAAATTCCTACCAGAGTTTGCCTACCTCGGTTGACAGCTGAGAGGGCTAGGCCATTCAGAGGTCCCATTCTTGTGCATGCCTGAGTACCACCTTCTTAGGTCCCTCACCCACCCCTCCAGCAGTGCCCACCCACCCCGGAGTTTTGTGTGCCCATCAGCCCAGCTTTGGTTCTTTAATAAACTCCATATACCTTTCCATCGGAATCTGTGTCTTGACCATAGCATTGTGGATTCTTCAAGCGGGATGACTCATTCGGAGCCACCCTGTGCATTGTCAGGTCCTTAGCTGAACTCCTACCTCCTACTCCTGAATGGCAATTGCAACTCTCGCCAGCTGCAGAACCGTGTCGCACAGAGATAGGAAGGAGGAACCATCCTCAGACAGTCTGTGTCTGGAACATTGCAACAAGGGCTGGGCCTTCTGTCTCTCACTGTCCTCGGGTCAGGCCTGTGTTTCTTCACCCCATGACACCCTGTTGGTGTGTGGAATCAATGGTACAGGAGGGGACCTGGCAGATTTCTGAGCCAGATGAACTCCGTACCACCTGGACAATTGCACCCTCTGATTGAGACATTTTTGTTAGTCACTAAGGGGGTGCCAGGTGCCTATGGCATGACAATACAATGCAGGACACAGCAATCGGGGGACAGGGACCTGAGAACCCCCCCCCATCAGCTGGTGGGAGTGGAACTACGGAAGGAGACATAAAAAAAAAAAAACAGATAATCTCCAACAGTAATCATCAACACCGTGAAGAAAATATCAAAGGAGCAAGAGCAGAGACTGAGTCTGGTGGAGTAGGGGGTGTCTTCGTCTTCGACAGACATGACGGTTGGGGACACCTCCCTGGGGAGGTGAGTTTTGAGCAACCACTGACACTTTGGTGGAAACATAACAATACTTACTTCGTGTTTTCCTTGCGTTCAGTCTCCAAGACTTGCTACTTAGTGGGCACGCAGTTGCCATTGCCCACTGGTGGGTTTTCCCCTCCCTATGCAAGGAAACTCTGCTGCAAAGGCCCCTTGCCCTTTGAGCTCTAGAGTAAGCTCTAGGAACTCCAGTCAGGCGAGTGTGAGTGTGTGATGTGTGTGTGTGGACCCGACTGAGTCCCCGAGCCACCCTGGCTCCATTCGGTTCTGTTTTTTTTACAAAGAGAGTTTCTGTGAAATAAATGGAACAATGATCTCCCCCTCGAAATCAACCGTTTAATCATGTATCAATCATCACTGTCATTTAAAACCTGAAACCGCATCTATCGTCCCAGGCCATTTCCCTGGCCCAGGTGTGAACCCCAGGACGGTGACTGAGGGAAGTATGTGAGCTCCCCTCCCCTGCAAGTCAGAGTCGGCTACCTTCCCGATCAAATACGCCCAGAGGATGGGGTAATGTTACTATTGTGCCTGGGTAAGAAGGTCCCATCCGGCCCCCACCCCATCGCAGGGGAGGAAGACCAGCTTAATCATTACTAGCATTAACTTGCCTTTCCAGAGCCTTGAAAATGAGAATTTTGCCCTTTTTTTTCCCTGGGAGTAAATTGGGTCAGAGTGTTCCCAGAATTTACATTTCAATTAAAAATACAATAATAACACATTGTGCAAATAGTGAATGATTCCGACCCAAGGGAAGATGACACCGCCCGCTACTTTGTTAATGAAAAGCCCCCTTCATTGGGACAGGCCACACATCAGCAGTAACAAATCTCCTGTCTTGTTCTGGGAATGGGGGCGTGGGGGTGGGGACAAGGAGGTGAACGAGTTGCCACCGCCCTGTGGGGACTTCCAGGCCACAAAAGCACCACCTGATGCTACAGATTTTTTGTCTCTACCCACGCTGGTCCATCCTCCCAATGCGGACGTGGTGTGGCTGCTTTTCCATCAAGACTTTAGGGCTGGGAGAGTAGCCCCGTGGGTAGAGTGCTTGCTTAGCTTGCAGGAAGCCCCGGGTTTGATCTCCAGCACTACGGAAAACCTATCATGGTGTTGCACACCTGTAATTCCAACACTCCAAGGTAGAGGGGAGGAATATAAGGCCTGCTTGGTGTAGGACAATATACACTAAGTGATGTCAGAGAGCACCTAAGCCGGTCCAGACCCTTTCCCTCTGGTCTTTGTAGATGGACTGAACTTTTGAGACATTTCCTATTAGTTTCTTGACCTAGACCTAAACTGAGGCGGGGGTGGGGGGGTGGGGGGGCTAGAGATTGGTGGTTGTGATTCTTTGGAAGCAGCCCTGCTTCACTGATTATTAGAGATGGCTTAAAAGTCCCACCAGGTGTATGCTTTATCCTGACCCACATAGTCTGGGAGGGAATGGAGATGGAGCTGGCAGGTGGGGACCTTGGAGGCTTGCTCTAGGGAACACGGGGGAAGGAGGGTATGTGCCTCTAAAGACACAGGTGGCAGAATTTAGATCATAGATTGCTTCTGAAAAAGAAAGGAGCTGCTTCAGTCTAACAGGAAAGTTTTTACGGGGGAAAGGCTGTCCCTCCCCACAGCCTCCTCCAGGTGCAAGGACTTTAAAAGCAGGACTGTGAGCAAGGGCTAGTAGCCCCTGAGAAAGCAGGACTGTGAGCAAGGGCTAGTAGCCCCTGAGAAAGCAGAGACATCTAACTGTAGCCCTGCAGGCATAGCGATTCCGGAGCCCTGGTGGGGCCGGCATCCCAGTTCGTCAATCTGGTGCAGGTTAAGTTTGGGGAGCTGCATGGCAGCCTTTGTTTTACACGCTGCTGCGTAGCTTCCATTCAGCATTTTTCAGTGAACTTTAAAAAAAAATATTGATTTTTGCTGGGTGTGGTGGGGGTGCAGGTCTTTAATCTCAGCTCTGGGGAGGCAAAGGCAGGCGGATCTCTGTGAGTTCGAGGCCAGTCTAATCTAAAGAGTGAGTTCAAGGACAGGATCCAAAGCCACGCAGAGAAACTCTGTCTTGAAAAACAAACAAACAAAACAAAACAAAAAAACAAAAATAGAGATTTTTATAAAAGATTTGTTTAAAGTTTATTATTCATATTCTCTCTCTCTCTCTCTCTCTCTCTCTCTCTCTCTCTCTTGTAATGAGCGATAAGTCCAACAGAGCCTATGTTCTTGAGTATTCAAGTCTAATAGTTGTCGGCGTGCAGTCGACAATTCCATTCATAACACTTTAATACACGGCTTCTTCTCTTCTACCCCAGGTAGAGGTAGCACACACAGATGGTTTACTCCAAGATCTTTCCCAAAGACACATCAAGTTTTCAAGGAAGCATCGCTAGGTGTGCTCTGAAGATCCCTCAGAACTCACACCCTCAAAATCTTCACCTTGCTGTCCCCACAAACCCTGGGCTCATAAGCCTGACTCGGCCGATCCCAAATGAGCCCTTGCACTTACAGGTCCTCTTTGACCTACCCTCCCAGTTCTCCGCACATCTCGACCATCTGCCCGTGCGCTGCTGTGTATCCTCTGCCATCTCACCTTTCCCAATGTGGAGGGGAGCACAGGCTCAGTCTCAGAGGTCTGGATAAACCGCAGTCTCTTAAAAAACCAACGGTTTTCTTCTAGGCTGACTGTATTTCAACTCGTTAAAAGATCGCATCAAAACAGTACATAAGCATTGGTTAATAGGAGAAATAGCACACACCTGGAGCAGACAACATGTCCTTGCTACCCTTCCAGGCCCAGAATGACAGCTTCTGAAGCAGCTGTCGCCAGACCCTTAGCAGTTTCTTCTGGTTTGTTCCTTCAGTGACAATACTTGGGTTCTGGCTTTTTGGTGTTAATATACAACAATTTCATGTTATATATTTCTACACAGAAATAAGTGAGAGGCTGCAATGTCCTGCCCCACCCACCATCTGCCCCCTTCTATCTTCCCTGTAGAGCTTTATTGCCAGTTTTTGTTGTTCTGAGTGGGGAAATCTGCTTCCTGGCTTGTGTGAGTAGCGCCTCACAAGGTCATTCTTCACTGATTCCCTCCTCTCTTTGCTTAGCTTTCTTAGTCTGGGTGACTCTTCCCACACCCCACACCCCCAGTAGCTCTGTACAAAAGCTTTCAATCCAATTTTACACCCGGCCACACCCATCAGTTACTCTGTCAGTCCTATTTTTTTTTTCAAGAGACATCCCTCCTAGAGCTACCCATAACTACTGCTCCACCAGATCTCCATGCTGCCCAAGCCTCCAACACAGCTGTTGGTGGGCTCTTCCCTCTCCTGCCGTCCTGGGCCCGAGCGCTTATCCTGGGCTTCGTATCATCGTCTCTCAGCATTTGTTCTTTAGAAATGGTTTTGAGTGAGGGTCCTTTGAAGGCAAAGTTTTGACATCTTACATATTTAACAAGAGGACTCTGTTATCCCATTACATTGGGCTAATAGTTTGGGCCATTTATAAAATTCAAATGTTACAGTTCTTTTCTCGGCAAATTGGAGAACAGTGGCTTACTTCACTTGACTTTTAGTTCTGCTGAGAAGGCCCAGGCCTCGCTGTGAATTCTGTACACATGGGACCTAGATCCTTGTTGATTTGTTGTTGCTTTTGGGTTCATCTTCGGAAGAGTTTAGGCTTCTCTCTCTATTTGTGGTGATGTCACTGGTATAAATGGCTCTTCATTCCTTCCAGTATGCATTCAATAGGCCCCTTTTTCCAGAACACCAAAGTCCTCAGCAACTTTACAGATTTCCCTCTGTCTGCATACCCTTTCCTGCCAAGCATGTCTATTATTAAGATAGCTGCCCTGAAACAATTCTCCATTTTTAAATTACTGTAGATTATTTTCACATGTGTACCATGTGCATGTCTGGATGCCCAAGGACGTCGTAAGAGGACAGCAGATCCCTTGGAACTGAAGTTACAGATGTTTGTGAGCCACCATGTGGATGCTGGGAGCCAAACCTCGGTCTTCTAAGAGTAAGAAGTGCCCTTAACTATTGAGCCCCTCTCTAACCCCCACTTATTTTCTTATTTTTTTTTCCTCTTTGCTTTCTTTTAAGTTTTTTTTTGTTTCATTTTGATTTTTGTTTTTGGTGTTTGTTTTATTGTTGTTGTTTTGTCTGTATTCCTTTTTATTGTTCTGTGTTTCTATTTTATCAACCATTTTTCTTGTCTGGGTCTAGCATAATTTATAGTGTCCCAAGTGTCTTTGGCATCACCATTTTCCATCCCTAGGCCAACTTCTCACTGCCCAAAGACCGTGACTGTGACATTTGGGTCACAAGACATTGTGGATTTATTAGCCACTTGGCTGTATCTTCAGTTTTAACAATGTGCGTGTGTGTGCGTGTGTGTGTGCGTGTGTGTGTGCGCGTGTGTGTGTGCATATGTGTGTGTGTGTGTGTGTATGACAAAATGCTGTCCACGGTAGAAAAACTGATGCCTCTGTGGAGTTCTTCTGGGGAGGGGAGAAGGATGGTCCCTGTTCGGGGATAGTGGGGAAGGAAAACTAAGGAGCTGGCAGATTCTAAGTAGGACTTTCTGCTGTGCTCCTGGGTTCAGCCCTATGCACAGCCCTACCTGAAGACCCCTCTTCCCAGATCCTTCCAGCACCCCTTCATGGCCCAGTTCATCTCGTTGCTTCATTGGTCCCACATCTAGGTTTCAATTGATCTGAACCTATTTTTTTCCCCAGTTCCTCAAATTTTCTTGACACCTGTCATTGGCTATCTGTCTCTTCTGCTCCCTTTGGTTCTGTGGGCTTATGCTTTTGTTTTTGATCCTTTAACCATTACCTTATGAAGGTTTCAAAAATGAGCGGACTAAAAGGTTTGTGTCTAATCTACCATGAACTCCCATTGTGCCGATTTTTATAGGCAGAGTCTATTTATGGCCCGCAATATTGGATTTCTAGATCGGGCAGTGATACAACTTTTTCTTTAAAAAAAAAAAAAGTGTTCTTTTTCTCTCATCAAAGTGAATCAATTCAATAAAAAAAAATGTATACAGTGCACACAGTGTTAAACATGGCCCAAACCTAGACAACACTGAGGAAGCGGCGTGGAACAGAGGCTTGCTGAATCGGACAGCATCAACTTCTCAGGCTGTGGCAGATAAATGGGATTATCTGCAGCTTCTGCCCCAACATCTAGAAGCACATCCCCCTGCCCCAGGATCCCCACTGCTCTGTGGCCCGTGCCCTGAGCACATAATCCAAAATGGTGACAGTGGGCTAAGCATGCATTTGGGAAAACGCAACCAAAAATGCTCTCCAAGGTGGCTTTTGGTGTGCGAATGTTGGGCACAGCTGAAGTGAGGAGCACAGCCAAGTTGTGTCATGCTGGGTTCAAATCATCTATCATGTTCATTTTTGATCATCTGGCCTAAGGGTCGGCATGGATCCTAGTCATTCTTTTTGTGGCTTTTTTCCCTTCCCTTCCCTTCCCTTCCCTTCCCTTCCCTTCCCTTCCCTTCCCTTCCCTTCCCTTCCCTTCCCTTCCCTTCCCTTCCCTTCCCTTCCCTTTCCTCTTTCTTTCTTTCTTTCTTTCTTTCTTTCTTTCTTTCTTTCTTTCTTTCTTTCTTCCTTTCTTCTTGCAAGGATAAGAATAGACTGTGGAGATTAGAGTCTGGGCACTTTCTTTCTTTCCCACCCTGATGGCCCAGACTGCTGACCAGGGCAGAAGGAAGCTCTTCCCACCTCCCCCTCCATTTCAGCCAGCTGATTCATGTGTATCTTCTTCTAGATGATTCTCCAGCCATTGGGCACAACTGGTCATCCCATCTCTCATCTTCCTCCTTTGGAACTTCTGCAGGACAGGAGAGGCTGTGCAGAGTGGATGTCCAGAAAGCAGGGGAGCAATGGGGACCCTGCTTGTGTCGACTAGGCTAGGCTTGTAGCTTGAGATGAAGTAGCATCGATTGGCCTTTGAGGGGAGTGAGAGGAAATCATTCCTGCAGTTGCTGGCTGCTGGCTGCTGATTGCCTGGGGGTTATTTGTTTATTTAAGCGAACAAAGTAATGGACAGTGGAGATGTCTGAAAATTGCCTGGGTTTGTTCTCTTTTTGCCTACCTGTCCCTCCTGGGTACCATTATTCTCGGCTCCTGCAGGGAGGGCGATTTCCCCAATCTATCTCTGCTAAGTTCTATTAGTCAGCTGCTAATACAATGGGAGGCAAACGGGAAGAGGCACAAACTGGGGAGCCCAGGGGAAACCCCAGTTCTGAAACTTGCATTCCTACTTGAGACAGGGTCCCCACCTGGGGGTGTGCACAGCTCCATTGCCAAAAGAAGGCGAAGTGCCGTGTGCCGGCTTTTGTCTTTGCTGTTTTCTGCTTCTTATTTTAGTTTCAAAAAGAGGATTCTGTTAGAGAAAAGTTACTCTGAACAGATTTGAAGTACCTGGACGTGACTCAGCTTCCTCCCCGACGGAACAGGACTTCCTCTCTGAGGCCCATACTGCTACACCTCCCTCTGGGCCTTGGCTTAGGGGGTCCTGGCAGTTCTAGCTTCCAAGAAGAGCTGTAGTCATACCTCAAGTCCCACATCCTCTCCCAAATTTTGACACTCGCTGTCAAAATGCAGGCTGTTTCTCTTGCTCGTGAATCTGAGTAGAACTTTTTTTTTCTTCCCCACAACCCCAGTGGTGAAAGACTTAAGAGGCTAGCTTCTTTTTTCTCTAAACCTCTTCCTGAGGAGCTGTGTGGGCCAGTTACTATAAGCTACCACACTGCAGAGACCAACTACACAAAGAGGTACCGAGGTGCCCCAGTTTTCAGTCCTGGGGCATAGGCAGCAGGCATATGAGTGAAGATGCCTTTGATTGCAGCTCCTATGCTGGGAGAGGGTAACACAAAGCAGCCCACTTCCTACGCTGACCTGCCCTATGCAGGAAATGGTAGCTCGCTAGTCATAGCCGTTGCTTTTAAGCGCTGTTCTGTGGTGGTTGGTTATTCCGTGGCGGTGGGTAACCAGGAGTACACACAGGTAGGCACACTGTGACGGGATGCAAATACCCTCCGTCCTTGGAGTAAAGATCCAGAATCTTCTCTGTTGTCCATTTTCACTTCTCTCACATGTGGGTAAGAGAGCTGCATGGAGAACAGTTGAGTCTGAAGCCTTGGATCAGTGAATGACTTTTGCCTTTGGCTAAAGGGAGACTCTCAGTGGCCTTGCCCCTGGAGTTTCGGCTAGTGTCCGCGCATTTCCACAGACGGTCAAAAGCGTGACCACGCCTCCATCAGCAGATGACACTTAGGAGAATCGGTGTAGAAGGCGCCTACTGAGCATCCACTGGGCGCAGCCACCGTGCCATCTGCTCTGGAGTAGAAAGGCAGGAGAGTCCAACTCTGCCTTCCCGCACTTTCCACCTGCCAGGGAGAGAGGAAGCCACCAGGACCCACTTAGGAAGTGACAGGAAGCCATGAATGCTAAGCAGAGCTGCAAGCACAAAGGCGTCTGGCCGTAGGAAGAGGTCAGTGATTTCAGAGCATGGTAGGGAAGAGGCCAGCAGAGAGGAAGCCTAAAGGGGCTGAACCCAGGTGGGAATCTGTTGGGGATGCATCAGCTACACCCAAACACAGCACCCTTGGTCAACACAAGCAATCAGCAACAGGTGACAGACCGTGAGGAAAGCGAATGTGTAACCCATACAGCCTGCCGCACCACGGGCATAATGGGACTCTGAGTCACTGGCCAAACAAACCAAAAAAATGTAAGTAACAAGTCACATTGCACACTCACCAGACTGGGAAGGAAGAAAGATGAAAACACCAAGCGTTGGCAGTCACCCAGCAGCCCCGGGATGAGTCCCGCCACGGGGCTGTCTCTGCTTTGTTTTGTTCTTTCTAAAAAATTATTTATTTATTTGTGTGTGTGTGTGTGTGTGTGTGTACGCGCGCGCGCGCGCACATGCGTGTGTGTGTGTGTGTGTGTGTGTGTGTGTGATCACAGGCAGCTGCCATGCCTCCCCAGAGTTTTTTCTTGGGTTCTGAGGATCTGAGCTCCACGTCTCACACTTGCAGGACAAGTGTTTCTCCATGGAATGATCTCTCCAGACCAAACTATCACACAGGGACACCCTACCTCTTCTCATCCTGGTAAAATACCATTGATGTGTCCATATTCTGCTCAGCTGTGAACAGCGCTGTGTTGTGGAGCTTTCTGAGGCTTCCTTTTCCACTAAACTTCATGTCTTTAAGATGGCTTGTCCTGCTCTTACCATTGCTTTGCTTCGCTTCCAGCTCTGCAGCATTTTCTCATCAGGTTTCTCGAGGGATGGGCAGTCAGACCACCCTTCCTCAGAAGCAATGCTGCCCTGAGCAGCTGTGCGTCCACAATGACAAGGCCTCAGAGTACGTGGACTTACCTTCAGTCACCCTAGCAGACGGCCCTTGTGGGTGGCGGCCACACTACGGTCACCAGCAGTTTACAAGACATTCCCTAGGGCTGAAGAAATGGCTCAGTTGGCAAAGGCCTTGCTGCCAAATCAGAGAACCTGGGTTTCGCCCCAGGAATCCACACGGTAGGGATGAACGCACCCCTGTAAGCTGCTCTCCCGCCTCCCCACCTGCACCGTGGCACATGTGCCCAGGAGTGCGTGCTAGACGATCTAATTTCCTGTACGTTGCAGTTTCATAAGCCAAACTCCAGAGGTACAGTGTGACAACACACAACACGCATGTGCACACACGCATTCATACACTGGCTGCTCTTGCAGTGGACTGGGCTAGAGTCTCAGCACCCACATGGCTACTTATAGCCATCTGTAACTCTAGTTCCAGAGGATCTGACACTCTGTCCTGGCCTGCATGGGCACTGCACACACGCATGTGGTACACAGATATACACTCAGGCAAACCTCTCATACAGAAAACCCACAAATACATGGATCTTTAACAAACAGAAATATCAGGCCAGGGAAGGAAGTAGGCGGTCAGTGGATGTGGGTTGGATGGACGAAACAGTTACCTGCTATTGGTGACTTAAGATATTATTTAGCAACCTGCAGAATGGCAAGCTGTCTTGAGAACGGGGGCCTGGTTTAGATGCTATGATGACGGCCATGGGTAGTCTGGATATTCTGGATGCTGCCTGTCTATGTGGGGAAGATTCCTGCCAGCCTGGTTAAATGGCTCGGGGCTTCTAGGGGAAGCCACCATTATCTGGAGAAGTCACTCCCGTGAAAGGGCTCCTGCTTGGCAGGGCAGACAAATGAGGCATTCCTGTAATTGTATGGAAATCGTTGCTCTAAAGTGCTTAGAAAGTTTGGTGTCTTGAGCGGGCTAAATGTCACCCCTGTAAGTTTCTTGGCCCTCTTAATTTGCTTGGTAAATCCCATTTTTTCAGAGGGCGAATTACAGTAAAAGTGGTTTATCTCTTTGGCATTCTGTCGACCAGCCTTGGGGTGTGGGTCCAGCGAAATGATAATGAATGTCACTGGTGGTGACCCCAGGCCCCTCAGGAAGCTGCAGGCTTCTGAGTCATCTATGAAAGTTAAAATGAATCTCAGCAGTTTCAACACGAGATAAATGTACTGTAACCCAGGACTTTGAAAAGTGCCCAGCTGTGTATGGTGGGCGCTTGGACACTGTTCGGCAGAGGACTGGATCATCCAGCATGCCCACCTCCACTTCGACTGCAAAAGAAAAAAAGGAACTCTCTTCCCTGTCTCGACGTTAGTCTTCAGCCACTTCCGGTGGGCTCAGAGAGACCACATAGACTGTTGACTCTCCTCCATTCCTACAGCCTCTGGCCTTTTAAGAACCGGATGGGCTTCAGTGAGGATTGCGGTTTTCAGGTCTAGATTTAGGAGGGGTAGATTCTACCTGCTCTGTCTTAGCGCTCATTCCTGGGATCCAATTACCAGGACTCTAGGAGGAACCTTATGCAGGCGGGCACACTCACACCCTGGTTTGGGGTGGGGGTGGGGGAGGCAGCCATCTTGGAAGACTGCCTTCGCATTTGCCGTCTCCAGCCAGAAGGGTAGGGAAAGTAATTAATAATAAGAATTGGTTGTTATTTTAAACTACAAAGTTTTGATGTGATTTGTTAGGCAACAGAAAGTAACTAAAACAATCTTTATTTTTGTTTTATTTGCTTTTGTGCTTGTTTTGAAATTAAAATATCTCATTTGTTTATTTTATCTTTACTTTTACTGTTTTGCACAAGTATGCGATGCATACTGACTATGATCACCCCCACCTCCAAACCACCACCCCCCCGCCCGCTTCCACACAAATCTCTCCAACATTCCTGTCTACTCGCTTTGTTACACTGAGAGTAACCAGGGTCATCCACGCAACCAGGGGTTTGGAGCTGTATGTTGGAGCCCTGTGAGGTCAGTTGAGGGTATACAACTGAAGGCAGTGGTCATCCCCTTTCCTAGAATCTATTAATAGCCAATAAATTCAGAGGTCAAAGGTAGGCTCCCAGAGTCCTTCCCCTGTCCATGAGTGGTTATTGATAGAGTGGGGTCTGTCTGGCCCCAGGGCAGTCAAGCACAGTTGTTAGCCAATGATTACAACACTTGTGTGGACCTCGAGAAAGCCTCCCCCCATCTTCTGACTCCTTTACACTGCCCCTTCTTCTCAGAGGGGATGCTATGAACGACTTGTTTAGGGATGGGCTCACCACCCCCATCACTCTTCTCTGTATCTCGAGCAGCCTTGAGTCTGTATAGGCATCACTGTTCATCACAAGGAGAGAAATCTCTGATTGAGGCTAAGGATGGCTTTTGTCTACAGAACCAGGCACAGGTGTTTAGAAGACAGTTTGTTGCTGTATCAGCTTGGTTAATCAGCAGAGATATGTTTTCCGAATGGTCTGGCTGACTTCTCCAGACTTGAGCTGTTCGCCAGCCTTAAAGCATCAGTCCCCACCTTCCTGTGTAGTGGGCTTGGGTCCAATCAGAGAGCACTCAACAGTCCAGCCACTATGCACAAGTGGGCGTATCTTGCTTTCCATTTGCTTACATTATATGCCCTTTATCCCACATCTCTGTCTCCCCAACCACTGGCCCTGACTCCTTCCCGGCCTCAACCTTTCCACGAACAGGGTTCTCCTTTTTTACTTTCTTTCTCCCAATTTGCTCCTCTTTAAGATAACCCTTCCCACCATCCTTGGTTTCTGGCAATCTGTGTGAGATGCATCCAACTCGAGTGGAAGCTAGAATCCTCAAATGAGAGAAAAACTTGGGGCCTGGGTTACGTCACCCAAAATATTCTTTTCCAATTCCATCCTACGATTTTCTTGCAAATTTCATTTCTCTTTTCACTTGCATACCATTCCACTGAGTATGTGTTCATGCTGCAAGTCTATGTCTTTTTATGTGGGGGAATTGAGGCCGTTGATATTCAGTGATGTTACTGAACGATGCATATTAATTCCTTTCATTTTTCCATTTTTCTTGTCCTTCAGCCCTGGCTGTCGATCTATCTGTCTGTGGACCTGAGGCTCTGAGACTTTAGATGAGATGGAGAATCACTATGGCTTGAGCTTCACGTTCACTGTGGCCTCTTACATCAACACACTAATTCATTTCATGTGCCCGCCTGACTGGGCCCCGAGGTGCTCAGATGCTTGGGTAAATATCATTCTGTGTGTTTCTGGAAAGGTGACTTGGGGTGAGACCAACATGGACGGAGCAAACAGACTACCCTCTCTAATGGAGACGGGCCTCCAGGTTGTTGAAGACCTGACCAGCCAACGAGATTCTCCCACACCATGGCTCTCCTCAGATCTCCTCATCCTTATAGCGTGTGTGCGTCTTATCAGTCCTAGCTCTCCAGCACCCTGACTCCTGTGTCTGTCACAGCTACCAAGAGTTAGTCGTCTGTGATGTTCACTTTTATAACTCATCCATCCCATGTCCAGACACAGTGTCTACAGGGGCTCCCTTGGCGAGAAAGAAGGAAGCGGCTTTTTTTTTGGAAAGACCTGGGTAAAGTCAATGGATACGGATTGAGTGCCGGTACTTCCGGTAAGACCACAGTTGGGAATGTCTCTTAAAGTCCTCTGGTTCTGGCCGCTTGTCACACTGAAGGCAATCAAGAACCCATGGAAGGGAAGGGAAGGGTGAGTGACCAAAACAGGTGTGTACTCCTAGACTCCCAAGAACCAGTCACTGTGTTTGTCTTCCAGGAACTCAGGATCTGTGCCCACTTACTCGGCCCTTTGCAGTGTGGGAAGAAGCGGTGAGTGGTGATGGGGCCATGGAAGAAGTGTTGCTATGCTCATCCTTGGATGCTGCCCACTGTATCCCCATATCCACCTGCACAGTTGTTGCCAAGCCTGCTCTATAGCTGGGGAAATGTGGCCAATGAGTGTGATCGGATCTGTATTTTTTCAGTGGCGTACTGCTATGGTTTGTGCTGTGTGCCTCTCTGCACTAGTTTGACTTAGGCCAAAAAAAGCAAAGTCAAGTCCATATATTCTTAAGAAAGGGATTTAACATAGAGGACTGACCACTCGGGTGATCAAAGGGCAGGATGTCAAAAGGTAGAGTTGGGAGATCAGAGCTCAGAGATTAGAGGAAGCTCCAGCCTCCTCTACACTGGAGGGTCAGATGGAAGAAAGGGACTAGGACCTGGAGACACGGTAGCCTGCCAGGTAAGCTGTAAACATGGGGAGGAAACTCAGCCCAGATCAATGCTACTTCCCAAGGTGGGGACTGAGGGCCGAGCAGGGAAAAAGACAAAGACAGAGATGAAGAAGCAGAGGATAAAGAAACAGAGACCCTGAGAGACAGACAGAGACAGAAAGCCAAAGGAGAGGCTTCTTCCATGGTTGTGGTGTTGATGTCTCACCAGTATCTTTCAGGGACTGAACCCATCAGGAGCCGAGAGGCACAGGAGTCTGGGAAGCAGTCAGAGTGGCCATACCTCCTGCCACACCCTTAGCAGAGCAGAGGACAGGTGAGGACAGCCACAGTCATCTTCTAGTCAGACAGGACAAACCTAAACAGGTTCCCAATTCTCTCTTGGCCAAAACCAGTTCGAAAGTAAATGTTTTAAAAAATTAAGACTTTTCTAGACTTTGCAACGGGTCGGGCTTTGCGTGTGAAACATGCTGTTGCATTTGCTAGCTCTATGACATTGAGTAAAGTTTTTAATCTCTCTGGATCCCAGTTGTAAACAAGAAGAATTACAGTCCACTTCCTCAGAAATGCCATGAGATACTGTGGGGAAAAGCCGAGGCGCACAGAAAGGCTTACACGTTGTCTCACACGCTGGACCCAGAGGCTTCTGAGATGAGCTGGGATTTTCTCTCCTCAGCAGTGGTACACGGGTCATGTCTGCTCTTTCTTAGGTATAAATATAGGTCTTCGTACAGAGTACACAGTATACAACCCTGACCCGTAATACATGTGTTCATACATAAATGCAAGCAAGTTTAGCCTTAAACACTTAACTATGCTATTCTCCACCCCCTCATGTTACCTATACCTTCGAGAAAACTCTTTAGAATCCATAGGAAAAGAAGAATCTTGCTTCTATAGGTAAACAAACTCCCAAAGACATTCAAACACACACAGGAAATGAAGAATGGTGAGCTGCAATGTGTATCTGAAGAGAAAGTCAAATGTCCCTTGCGAAAGAAGAGCCACAGGGTTACCCTGGAACAAGGGAGAGTGAGCCCTCAAAGCTCAGATGCTCCTGAGGATTGTCCACAGTATATTCCTGGGGGGGTGGGGGCAGATGTCTCTGTCCCTGTAAGCTGTAAGCCATGGCTTATAGCAGGACTGACTGTCCTAGGGAAGACTAAATAAGGGAATAGTGAAAAACAACACAAGGGTCGGAGTAGGAAAACAGTGCTCACTGGGGGCTGAGCAGCCCATCAACATCACAGTCTGTGTTTAGTGGGGACAAACTGTGTGTGTGTGTGCGTGTGCGTGTGTGTGTATGGGGGTGTGCTGTGATGGTCGCCAACATCATGAGATCTATCACTCTCCCCTGATCTCTGTGGGTGTCCATACTCACGGGTACAAGCCAGTACATGCACAAAACATACTTGCTTATCAATCGCTTGCTAAGAATCCTCACCCACTCTGCACACAGATGCTATGGGCTGATGAGCCAGACTGCCAAGGAGCAGCTGTGGTGAAAGATGAGCAAGTCAAGGTTGTCTAAGGCTGAGGCTTCTCTTGTGTGGCGGTTTGAATAAGCTGCCCCCCATAAATCTCAGGTGCCTGAATACTTAGTCTCTAGTTGGTGGCTGTTTGGGGGGGGATCAGGAGGTGTGTCCTTGCTGGAGGAAGTGTGTTACTTGAGGGTGGGCTTCAAGGAATCAAAACTCTTGCCAGTTGAGTTAGTGCTCTCTATTCTTGACTTGCTGCTCAATGTGTGAGTGCCCCGCTGTTACGGCTGCCATGCCTTCTCTTGGCCCCATGGACTCTAAGGCTCAGAAACCCTAAGCCCAATTAAACTCTTCCTTTACGTGTGTTTATAGCTGGTGGGACCTTAAGTGCTACCGCCGCAGTAGCAAGGTTTCCGAAGAACTTTAGGAGCATGTCTTTGTGTTCTGCTGCTGTAGCAGAGTTCCAGAGACTGGGTGACTTATGAATGATGAAGTTTTATTTGGCTCTTGGTTCTAAAGACTGGGGATTCCAAGAGCATGACACTGGCGTCTGTCCAGGGCCTCTGCTGCAACATGGTAAGAGAGCAAGCTTGTGTACTTGAGACACAGGTGGGATGGGCAAGAAGAAGGCTGGCATCACAAATCCCACTCATTAACCCACTCTCTCCACAATGGTCTTAATCTACCCACCTCAGGGTGGCCCATGACCCAATCACTAGTAAAGGTCCACCTCTCAATACTATTACAGCGGAGAGTACATGTTACCATGTATAGGAAGAAGCCATTCTGAGCATAGCAGAGCTGTCTCCAGGACTAGGATTCTTTTCCCTTACCACTTCCTCTTGCCAAGATGGTGCCTATCAGAGCAGTCTAGGTTAGCTTTCCTGGCAGGACATCCTGAGGAATGAGCCTTCTGTTTTTTGTTGAAAGTTGGGGAGAAGGATGGGTGGGTGTTCTTCTCTGTGAGTTTTCTCCGCTTCGGTAGCCTGGGAACCTATCCCTAAACACCAGCCAGGCTATCAAGAGTGTGGTGATCAAGCCGAGGCAAGGTCTAGCTCCTGGCTAGGCGTGGAGATGGTATGCCATAGGCTGTCAGCTC
The DNA here is from genome assembly GCF_014885135.2 of Alexandromys fortis. NCBI lineage: Eukaryota > Metazoa > Chordata > Mammalia > Rodentia > Cricetidae > Alexandromys > Alexandromys fortis. The sequence continues at coordinate 2,032,970 of NW_026068054.1, read as the reverse complement.
ACAGAGATCTTTGGTACCCAGCTGTTCAGTGGCTGTTGAAGAATCAGGGGAAGCCATTTTCCATTCACCTCTGCACTGTTTCTTCTAGCAGCCAACTCCTGCTCTGAGAACTTTACTCCAAGTACAACTTAACAGGCTGGGGGGATGGGCGGCTCAGCACTCAGGGGAGGGCGTCAAATGATGGCCCAAAAAGTTGGAAATCTCAAACAGAGCTTGGTTTGGGAAAACAATCCATGAGCAAACTGAGCCTGGAGGTATTTTGGGAGGCTTGCCATGAGGGGATCTGACTACAAGTGCAGGTTTGGGTCACTCTTCTGGGTGACTTGTGACCATCATCTGCTTCAGTTTTATCACTGGTGGGTGGCTCCACTGGTATGGGTTTGGGAAGGATTGTGGTGTACTCTATCTTCTTCAAGTCAGGGATGTGCAAAAGGCATTCCTGCCATACAATCAGATGGGCCAAACCCGGTTCACAGTATAGGCAGGCTGTTTTTGCTGTGCTTGAGGATGTCGGCAACTTGGCTAGAGAGCTGACGGGAAGGAGCTGGTGGGCTGCAGGGCCCCTTGTTGCACTGGAGAGAGGAACAAGAGCTGGTGTATTCAGGGAATCTGTGGTCCTTCCTTGGGAGCTGCCTCAAAGTGACCATTGCCTGGGATAGTAAGTTGGGATGATGGAGAGTTGTCGGTTCAGCCCACTTTCCCCAAGGGTCCAGAGACAATTCTGTGATGCTCAATAAAGTCACCCTCCCCTGATAGTTCTTGTTCCAGGGAACCGTGAGTGAGTTCCCCAAAGCACCAAGGTGATTTACACTGGCCTCGCTAAGAGTAGCCTGGGGCATTACCATGTCACCACCAAAGACCTGAGTTCCAGGCTGAGTCTTCTCTCTCCCAAAATAAGCATTATGCACAAATTCCCTTTTATAAAGCCACTCAGTGCCCTGGATTTTGACCTTGGAATGTTTCTGTGGGATATGAGAAGAGTTAGAACCTTCAAACCCAGCAAGGGTCCACTGCTATGTGCACATTCTCTGTCCTCAGGTGAATGGGCTTTTGCTAGGGTTGGGAGCAATTGATAACGGCTGGTTCCTAGACACCCAGTTCCAGGCAAAACCACTAATCACAAATACTTTATAGGTGGATGTTTATCAGATAAAAATTATTTAAAGGAAAGATTTTGAGGCCGAGACAGGAAAATCACAAGGTTAAGTCCACAAAGGGTGGGAGGGGGTGGTCAAGGTGGCAATGAAGTTAAGTGGCTGTGCATAGGGTATATCTTATATTCAGTGTTAACAAAACCAGGAGAGAGCTGTGCCTCAGGACTCGCGGCCGCACTGTCTCAAAAGACACCATTTCTGCTCACCTCTTGGACTGGCCTGATTGCTGAAGAATGAGGGAAACATGGCAGCCGAAATCAACCCCATTCTGAAGATGCCAACCCGATGCTACAGATGGATTTGAAAATAGCAGGGTGTCCTTTCTCTTCCTTATCTCTGCCTGACAGTTCCTAAGCAAGTCTCAGCTTCCAGAACCTCACTTATTCATTCATCGGTTTCTTGTTTTGTTTTGTTTTTTTCTTTTATTTGCCGAGCACCTGTATGCCAGGCTCTGGGTGAGTCCAGCGGATTGTGTGATGAATACAATTAGCAGGTCTTTTCCTTCCTGTCACTGATAATTTTGAAAGGATAGAGATAAAACTTAACTGAACGAACACTATCCCAGAAGGCTGAAGCTGTGACTGAGCTAAGACAGAAAGGGGAGAAGTTTCCAGAGAGCTGGAGGAAGGGACACCCAGAGAACACACGGATGTGCAAAAGCCCTGGGGCACAAAGCACCTAGAATGTTTAAGGTACCCAGAGAGGCTAAGGGGAGAAGGTAAGGCTATGAAGGCTGAAGGGAAGGCAGGGCTGAGCCATGGACCCTGGGATGCCTCTTTGCTTGCAGAATGGCCTGTGCCTGACAGTAAACTATGACAGGCTTCAGTTAGGTGGAAGGCTGGAGTTTCTCTCTGGTCTTCCAGGCCCTCTTGTCATGGGGTGGTTTAGGAAATGCATGGCTGCTGCTCAGTGGGACAGCAAGACCAGTTGCTTAAGGAATCTGTCCCTTAGTGAGGGACAGTCATTCCCTAGGTGTGCAAAGGATTTTCGTTCCTGTTTTCTTTCTTTCCTCCCTTCCTTCCTTCCATCTTTCTTTCCTTTAAGATTTATTGTGTGTGTGTGTGTGTGTGTGTGTGTTTGCATGTGGGTGGGTTCACATGTGTGGTGGGCACACATGTGTGCCAGTGTGTAACTGGAGGCCCGAGGACAACTTTAAGTATTGTTCCTTAGGAACTGTAGACTTTGTTGTCTAAGAATGCTTCTCTCTGACCTGGAGCTCTCCAAATAGGCTAGGCTAGGTAAACAGTGAGTCCTTAGGGACCTGCCTGTCTCTGCTCCCCAGTCCTAGGATTCTAAGTACACGATGACCACACCCAGCTTTTTAAAATGTGGATTGTAGGGATCAAACTCAGATCCTCATGGGTTCACTCAGTGACCACTCCCCCTTGTGTTGTTAAGAACTAAACTCAGGAAAGTTGTAGAAGAAGCTGCAGGCAGGCCTGCTTTTCATCCTGCCCGGCTCCCACATGGCTAGTTATCCATGTCTGGGTGCCATTTGTAGATGGAGCAGCAGGCTGCATTCCTGTAGCCCAGCTCCTGGCCTCTTGGCTAGCTTATGCCCCGAAATATCACACATAAATTGTATTCTTTAAACACTGCCTGGCCCATTATATCTAGCCTTTTCTTGGCTAATTCTCATATCTTGCTTAACCCATTTCTTAATAATCTGTGTAGCACCACGAGGTGGTGTCTTACTGGGAAAGATTCAGCGTGTCTGACCTGGCGGCTGGCTCCATCATGTCTGACCTCACTTCCCTTCTTCCCAGCATTCTGTTCTGTCTACTCCACCCACCTATGTTCTGACCTATCAGGCCAAGCAGTTTCTTTATTAATTAACCAATGAAAGCAACAGATAGACATATGACCTTCCCACATCAGAAAGTGAACTGCCAGGCAGGTGCTCCTCCACTGAGCAGCACCCCAGCTTCTAGAACTATCCACTGGATGGAGTCAAAGGTTGACAGATAACTCCACTGCTGGGAGCAGGTGCAAATACCAGAATAACAAGGGCTTGGGATTGCTGGGTGCAAAGCAGAAGCTGAACACTTTCGATGGGGCAGCAGGCAGGGCTGTGTGGAAGCCTATTGCCCCAGTTTTCCCAGGTGGGCTTGCTTCTACCCACCTGCCAACTAGCTCTAATTCTGCCTAGCTCAGAGAGTATGTCCATTTAGGGAGGTATGGCTATAGACTTACTGTGTTGTTGGATTTGGGGGGGGGGCCAGCTCACAAAAAACAACACGGAGACTTATTATTTATTATGAAAGCTCAGCCAATAGCTTAGACTTGTCCCACTAGCTCTTATAACTTAAATTAGCTCATTTATATTCATCTGTATTTTGCCTTCTGACATTTTGCTTCTCTTCCATCTTGCACCTTCTGTTTCCTCTCCATGTCCTCTGGCATCTCTCCAGTGCCTAGACTCATCTCATCTCTCTCTCTCTCTGCCAGGAAGTCCTGCCTAACCTCTTCCTGCCTAGCTACTGGCCATTCATCTCTTTATTAAGCCAATCAAAAGGCAGCTTGACAAAGACACATCTTCACAGTGTACAAAAAGATTCTTCCACAACATTACTGACCTCTTGTAGAATGAAGTCTGATTCAGTGCTGGGGCATCAGTGCACACCTTTAATCACAGCACTGGGAGGACAGAGGCAGGTGGATCTCTAAGTTCAAAACCATCCTGGTCTATATATACTTCCATGCTAGCCAGAGTTACATAGAGAAACCCTGCTTCAAAAACAATAACAAAACACCTGATTCAGGGTGTGAATATACCTGAAATTCAGCCCTCTGAAGGCCAGCTTAGTAGGATCACAGGTTCAAGGCCAACTTGACTCAAAAAAACAAAAACAAAGAGGGTGGAAAGAAGTGTCACATGCCTTTAATCCCAACCCTTGAGAAGATTTCTGTGAGTCTGAGGCCTGTCTGGTGTCCATAGCAAGTTCCAGGACAGCCAGGGATGCCCAGTAAGACCCTGTCTCAAAACAAAAATAAATACAGGAGTCAAAACCATTGATCTCTAATTCTTTGAACTCCCAAATCGAAGTGGGTAGAAAATACACCCAGAAGGCAGTTTGGGAAAAGGGTGGGTGGAGCTCCCTCCTTAATAACCCACCCCCACCCGCCTGCCTTGTCAGTTTTCTCCCTAGGGGATTTAACAAGACTTTCCCATTTCTCTATCCACCAGGGATTCTCACCAGCGGCAGTGTGACAGCCAAGCCTCCGACCTGTCCCATCCCTTCGCAACGTCCCAATATTTCTTGATAGACACATCTGTTGTCTTATGTGCAATAGGATTGTAATCACCTGTATTTAAAACTAATGGATTTGAAATAACCTGCAGGCTTCCACTTTAATGAGAGTTAGATTAATGAAAAAGGACCTTTTGCCTCAGATTGCATGACAACATTTTCAAATTACATTCCTGGAACAGAGAATTCACTTATTCACAGAGTAATTGGATGCTGACTTGGGTTAATACGTACAATGTCCTTAAATGAAAATGTTCTATTGTAAGGGGAACTGTATGATACCTGAGGCTTTCTCAATAGGTTTGGTCGGACTCTCAGTTAATTATACTGCACGCTATTTTTTGAATGAATTCAAGCATGAATTCTACACGCTAGAGATTGGGATAATTATATTCAATTCTGCTTGGTGCCCCGCTGGAAGAATTGACCTTTTAGATAAAACGAGTCTCCTGAACAAGAAACCTGTAGAAAGTCGACACAAAGCGGCAGATGCAAGAGCCAGAGTCTGGAGCTGGAGGGAGTGGGGGCGGGGAGGGAGGCTGGCCCAAGGAACGGTGGCATCAGCAAGATTGATTTTTTGTCACGGGAAAGTATTTCTGTTTTGCAGCTTGTTTTGAATCCTGGGTACATAAAGGTATAATTTAAAACCATTGATTTTACTAAGCTGTTTTCTCATCAGCTACATGGCTAAAAAGTAGCAGCATGAAAAATGAGGAGCTAACAAAAAAAAGCAGCTATGCAAGGATGTCTGGTTGGGGGGCCTGGGGAGCAGGGCGGGGCCAGAGGTCAGCTCCTCTGTCCCACAGGCCGGGCTGCCTCTCTTGCTCGTGATGCTGAGAGGTACCTAGGGGACAGGCTGCCTGTGTCTGAAGCCTGACTCTCCTGCTTCCTGGCCCTGAGGCCTGCAGTTAGGTGATCTGTGCTCTGTGCCTCAGTTTCCTCTTTTGCTGCCTGTGACTGTGTGAGGATTAAACAGGAGCACTCTGGCTGTCCTCAGTGCACCAGTGGCCTCTGCTCTAGTCTAGCTGTGTACATTCAGAGGACTGAACTCCTCAGAAGAGTAGCGAGTACCCAGCTCCAGGGAGGAAGGGCAGAGCCTGTGGTGTGGGTCCCGGGGCTGACATGCCCTGAAGTCAGAACCACGGGACAGGCATGCTAACAGCCCTGGCTTTGGAGCCTGAGGCTGGCCAGGGGCCATGGGATCAAACTGTGCTCACAGGGAAGTGAGGTTTCCATGTCAGTGGCTTTCAGAAAAGCGGGGGGGGGGGGGCAGGGACTTAGATCTAGCTCCTTCTCAGGAAACAAGGACTTCAGTTCTGCCACATGTGTGGGCGGCCATGTGCCCCTGCATTTGCTGTCCTACAACACGTGTAGCTGGCCATGTGCCCCTGCAATTGCAGTTCTACGCCGCCGTCTTCCAGTCAGTCCCAAGCGCTACTGTGGGTCTCCAGGGTAAACTTCTAAGTATTTTGGGAGTCAGACGGTGAGGCTGTGGTGTGTGCCCACAGGTCCAGCCTATTTCCAGCTCCTCCACCAGGCCCTTCCTCAATTCTGCTTCCCCCTAAATCCCCACCCAGTCTCTTTGCTGTACCACCAGCAGACTTTGCCTAGATATCAGCATGTGTGCCTATTGCTGCCATATCTGCTCCTGGTGTGAGTACAGGAGGGTGAGTGAGTGAGACCCGGACCTGAAAATCTGATGCAATGACTGAAGATAGGCTCTCGTTCTCACTGATGGACTTGGTGTTCAGATCCAAGCCTATAGCTGACAGGTTATGGCCCATACGGCAGAGGAGCCAGAAAATGGAGCCAGCGAAAGGAAAAATTACCTAAACATGGAGGAGAAATTCCAGATCTGGTAACTTTGGAATTCCTGGATCCTAGCATGCCCAGAATTAGCGCTGACAATGACATTTTAGTTTAGTAAACTATACACAACTCTGATGGAGGAAGGTCATTGGTTAAAAAATAAAGAAACTGCTTGGCCCTCATAGGTTAGAACATAGGTGGGTGGAGTAAACAGAACAGAATGCTGGAAGGAAGAGGAAGTGAGGTAAGACGCCTCAGACAGACACCATGCTCCCCTCTCCCGGGCAGACGTGACCCAGGATAGACATAGGCTAGAATCTTCCCGGTAAGTGCACCTCAGTGCTACACACATTATTAGAAATGGGCCAGGCAGTGTTTAAATGAATACAGTTTGTGTGTTGTTATTTCGGGGTATAAGCTAGCCAAGTGGCCAGGAGCCGGGCTGTGGGAAAAGGCCCGAAGCTCCTTCAACACAACTCATTCTATGTAAGGTAATCTGGGTTAGTCTTGTCATCAGATGAAGAGTTCTCTGCTATGGAATAGTGCTTCTGCACACTGTGAGTATGTATTACTCTGATTGGTTAATAACAAGCTAATATACTGGTAGACAGGTAGGAAGCATAGGCAGGACAGCCAGGCACAGAGGACTCTGGGAGGAGGAAGGGTGAAGTCAGGAGAGACTCAGAACCAGCCACTGAGGAAGCACAACATGTAGAAACTGAAATAACAAGCCATGAGCCACCTGGTGAAGCATGGATAAGAACTATGGGTTAATTTAAGTGTAAGAGTTAACTAGTAATAAGCCTGAGCTATCAGCCAAGCATTGGTAAGAAATATTAAGCCTCTGAGTGGTTATTTGGGAGCAGGTGGTCAGGACAGGACACATTTGGCATGCAGCTTTCTGCCAAGAGTTGACTACTTAGGTCTAAGCAGAATGTCCACCCAGTGCACAGTGACTAAGCTTGCCTGTCTTGTGCTTGGTGCATTTGGGCTTGACAAACAGGAAAGGGAAGGCTTTTCCCATCCTCTCTTTGTGTCAGGAATGAGGGACTGAGGAAATGAGTGAAGCCACGCTTCCAGCTTCTCTGGCTCATGACCTTTTCCCTCCATCTTCATCAGCTCCATCGCTCTGAATGTTCTTCCGAAGCCCTCTTCACATAGCTACATTTTGCCTTCGCCATCTGTCTAGGCAACCCCAAGGCCACTAGCTAGTCTTGGTGCGGCTTTGGTTCTGGGCACCTCTCTTCATGGAGATCATCGTCTCAGCTCGGTCCTGAAATATAAACCACGCTTTCTCTTTCTCTTTCAGGACTTTGAAGGTTGCCTTGGGGTCTGTTGGGGAACCCAAAGGATCAGTGTTGTGGGCTTTGTATTCATGTAGCAAGTCTGACCCCGCCCCCCACCCACCCACTTTCTGATCTTGGGAAATCATTTCTCCTTCTTGTGTTTGACTTCTTCATCCTCCCTTTCCCTTCCCCTTCTCTTCTCCTCTCTCCTTTATCTTCATGTGTGTTGAGACCTGAACTCAGAGCCCCATGTATTCCACTCAAGTGTTCCATGCCAGCCTGTTTATTTATTTACTTATACGTTCATTCATTCATGGAAACTAGCACTTTGCACATGCTGTGGGCTGCTCTCCCTTGAGTTTGACCTGTCCCAAGCCCTAGTTTCTGCTCTTCTTAAATGAGGGCCTGGACTTGGTCAGTCTAACGTTACTCCTTCCTATCCCCCACACGTCTCTGGCTGATCATTGGGTTCATTCCTACACAGCCTCTGAATCCTTCTTGCCAAAATAGATGATCATGATTCATATGGTTGGTCCATGATCCAAACATTTCTGGGCCATGAATGGATGCTTTCTTAGTCATAGTTTTGATGTGTTCATTTGGAAGTCGTCTCACTTTTCCTCAGTAGCTGTGGTCCCTTTGTCTGGAGACATGAGGAAGAAACAGAGGTGCTGTATCCTGTCTACATCCAGGAGTGTCATGGTATCCAGCAGTGTAGAAGGGATGATGATTCCCTTCATGGCAGAAGAAGCTGTCCTCATAGTTCCTGGAGGTCTGGAGGCAGAAAGATGCCAGCAATCAACTCCATTATGTAGTAATTACAATTGGTCAATTTATGTAAAAGGACCATTATTTGTGACTCAGTTTTCCCCCTCCTTTTTTTTAACGGTTCCAGTCTCTTAGATTGGTACATTATCTGCTACTCATCTTTCATTTATCTAGAGAGTACACTTGTCATTCACTGCATTTAATTAGCTTATGGATTCTAAATTATCCGCTACCATAAAATGCGATTTTATACTGCAGATTACAAAGGTTTTCAGAAATTTAATATGCCACTTTTAATTGGTGAGAAGTACCCTAAAGGATTCACGGTGGTTTTTACTGCGCTTGCATTTAGACTCAAGAGAGGCAGATTGAAGACGGTTAGTAAGAAATGGGATGTGGGTCAGTGAGGCTAGAGATGATTTATTCAGAACTGAGCAAATCAGGAGGGACAGCGCCATAAATAAAACCATCAGAGGACGCTGCTCAGGCAGTGAGACTACAAAGCTGGAAATTGGGTATCTTCTGACTTTCATAGCCCAGTCAGTCATTTTGATGGACTAACATAGCGTTTATGGCCAGCAGCTCCCAAGTTTGCCGTGCTGACTAAGAATGGCCTATTTTCTGCTCTTTGGCCACCATTCGAGGCAAAACCTTCTTCTGTACATGCTCAACCGAGCACATTCTTGGTCTCGCTGGTGCTGAGCCCAGTAGTAAAGCCGGGGGCAAGTGTTTGTTTAGCAAAAGCAAGCAGCCCTTTTAAGTCCATAGACTATGGAAATATGGACCACGATGAGATTATGGGCATAGTCAAGTGCCTGGGGCATTGGAAACAAGTTCAAAGGCTTCCATCAATGCAAACACAAGTTGACAAAACCACAGCCTTCAAGAAAAGGCTTGGGAAGAGCCAGAAAAAATGTGGCTGAGGTTTCAAGCCCCACACTCCCTGGGGACCCTTCTCCTCTCAGGACCCACTATTACTAGGAACCCCTATACATTCCGGAGCATAGACAGTCACCATTGTTGCTTTTTTGGACAAAGACATGGAAGAGCTCCCTGAAAAGCAAAGGTGGGGCCATCCATCCTTCAGGCTTGGACACATTCGCAGCCCTTCATGACATTCAATAGATTTGACCAGGAGAATCTAATCATCACCTGCAAGGTTATCCTGGAGAAGAAGGAACAAAAGAAGGCTTTGTTGTTGGGCTAGGAGAAAGACCAGAGCCTGGGAAGTCCAAGCTGGAGTGAGGAGCTGAAGGAGGAGAGGTGGAGAAAATAACATTAAGACGACACTTCAAGATCCGAGTGACGGTCAGCGCTAATCATGTTACTGCACAGAGCAGTCACTGGACTGGGTGCTGGGCTGGGTTCTTCAGCTGTGTCAGTCCCCAGTCCTGAGAGATGCTACGAATATAGCTTGTGTTTTATAGACAACCTAACTGGGCTTTGAGTTGTGGAGTCCTTTACCTCTACCCTTGCTGCAGGTGGAATTTGGTACATGTATCTCAGCTTGCACCATGAGATGCTAGGTATGGCATCTTGCCCCATACTGAGCAGCCAAGCCCTTCTACTGGAATGACCAGTAGCCTCCATGACTTCACTGGGCTTTTCAAACTCTCAGCAGATGCTAATCTTTGGGGTCTGGGAATGAGAAGCTAAAAGCCCCAAACCCAAGGTCATTCTCACGGTACCTTTAAATTTCTCCATCCTTTCTAGGAATTTTTATAAATATCTAAACCACTGCCAGATAAATAAAAACATAGTGCATTAGATGGTATTTATAGAGAGCTTTACAAAGATTTTATAAAAATATTTGCCTCTAGCAAATGTTCAGGACTAGAAAGTACCAGCAAACATTATTGGGCAATATTTGAATAGCATTCAGGTCTCTTGGCTATGTTAAAAGCAGCACACAGTCCGGAATATAAGCCCCGGGATTTCTTCCATTTCCCACCTTGTTATTTCCTGGGACTCCACCCACAGACCTTGAATAAAGTGCATTCCTCTTGGTCTTCTGTGTAAGGACACTTCCCTACTAGTCGCATGCAGGACCCAATACACAGCTTCAGACTAAACTAAATAGGAGGCAAGGACCCATTCTCCCTGCCAGGCCTGGGCTCTGGATCCTGGAGGTGTCCTTCATCTTGGACTTAAACATGTCAGTACTGCCTGCCCTCCCCCGAAGTCAGTAGATTCCTCCAAATGACAGTGACCACGTGGTGACTGCTGAGCTTCGGGTCTCATTAGAGATAATAACCCCTTTTGTTTTATCAGCTCACTAAGCAAGGCTAGCTAAGATTCCACTCATGCGCGTGTCCTACAATGAATGCCACTCTCCCGGGCTCACACGGCAAGGCAGAGAAAAAAAAATGCTACTCTTGTGGCTTCTTCCCTGCCTACAAAGCACGCAAGACGGTGTGGGCGCAGGGCTGTGACTCTCTCCCCTCTGACTCTGGGATTCAGTCCTGGCAACAGCGTGTGTAAACCCTGGAGGGTACACAGTGTCCCAGGGCTGGCTGAACCATTGTGTTCTTAAGTTCTTGTTTTAGTGCCCGTTTGTCCTTTGTTATGCTCCTTAACGACAAAAGGTTATGGAACTTAACACCTAGCTGGAGGAATCAGAACAAGCGAGGGAGAAAATAACCAAAATCACCGCAGTGCCGGAAACACAAGCAACACAGATGGAGAGAAACTGGGTTGGGCTCATACACTTGGGGTTACAGGAGAGGTCAGCCAGGTAGGAAAGGGCTCCTTGGAGATCACAATGGAATATGGTTCATAGTTTGGTGGAATCTTTCTCAGAAGACAGAATTTAAATCCTCAGCGGCCAGTGTGTTCCGGAAGGTGTTAGGGGAGAACCAAATTCCCACGGCAAGAGGCAAGGTAGAGGCTGAGGAACGTGGACCATAGTTTCAAGCCAAAAGCTCCCATATGGAGGACTCCAGAGATAGTGCCTTGCAGCGGGTCAGCTGGTTCTCCACCATCCCGTCGTCGTGGAGCCTCGGGCAGGATATTTCGCCAGCCTCTCAGGGGTTGTCCGAGTGCTCACTCAGAAGCGGACATGAAGGTATGAACTGTTTCACGAAAATACTGTGAACACCGGAAGAGATGATAACACTCAAAGACGCCTTACAGGGGAGCCGGGTGCAGAGTGAAAAGGTAAGGAATGTGAGCTGAGCAGCGGCAGGCAGACAGCGGGTACCCTGACTACACGCCCCTCGGCTCTGAGCTCCATGGTCCTAGCTTCTCCGTTTCCAGCTCTGGCTCCATCTCCAAGCCCCATCCTTCATTTCCACTGCCAGCACCCGCCTGTCTTTGTCTTGCTCTTTGCTGGCCAGAGGCCATGCTTTTTGTCCTCAGGGTCACTAAGGGTTCAGAGAACTGATAGCCACTCACCTCTCGGCAGCCTCGGAGGGAGGCCGGACATGCTCTTAGCGATCCCCATCTCAACTCCTTCCCGCGGCTCCATGGCGTTTACATCCAGAGACCAGACAAGATATCCATTTCTGTTCTCCCTTCTCCCTTTCTCCCCACCCTGACACCTCCTAGGGTTGCTCCCTCGTCAACCACTTGCATGTAGACACATCTCAGGGACTAACTACATCTAGGAGTTTTAAATTGGGGGGAAAATTAACTTTTATCAATCTGTTAAGGAAGCAACTCTGTTTAATTTTCATTCTCCAGTTCTGTGTAGACTCGGACTTCTTTTCCTATGTCACCGCCTAAGAGTGTTGCGTCCATCTACTCACTTACCGCCCTTGCGTCTGTTGCGCTGTTTTTTTTTTTTTGTTTTGTGTGTGTGTGTGTGTGTTTTCCCTATTGATTTGTAAGTGTGCTTTGTAAATAATAAAGAAACAGCCTTTTCTCTATCAGGTCACGCTGCTTCCTGTATCTTTATTTGGCTTCTCTCTGTATTTATCTTTCTGTCTCTTCTTTCTTGGAAGTTGAAAATTTAGTTATTTGTATGTGTGCATACATATGTAAGGAATATATGTTTATGTGCATATATAGAGAGACACAGGTTTGTCTTTTTTTTTCTTTAATATACATGGGTGTGTGTCGTGTCCCCTGGAACTGGAGTTACAGGCATTCATGAGCTGCCATGTGGGTGCTGTGAATTGAATCCAGGTCCTCTGGAAGAGCTGTCAATGTTCTTAACCCCTGAGGAGCCATCTCTCCAGCCCAAGGAGGCCAGTCTTAAGTGTTGTTCCTCACAACACCCTTGCTTTTTGAGACAGGGTCTCTCATTGGCTTGGGGCTCACAAGTAGGTTAAGGTAGCTGGCCAGAAAGCCCTAGGGACCTCATGCCTCTGCCACCCCAGTACTGGGATTACAAGTGAGTACCCTCATGTCCAGATTTTTTTTATGTGAGTTCTTCATACTTCCATGATAAACATTTTGCCACCACCAGACCCTCATTTATTGTTTTTATTTTTTGAAGATTATACATATGTGTATGTATGCGTGTGTATGTATATGTGTATGTACATATGCATGTTTACCTTATATACATATATGTGTGGATAAATACCTCAAAAGAAGAGGGTGTCCCTGAAACTGGAGTTATAGAAGGTTATCAGCTCCCATGTGGTTGCTGAGAATGGAATCCAGGTCCTTAAGAGACAAGAAATGCTCCACTGAGCCATCTCTCCAGCCCAATATTTATTGCTTGTTTGTTTGAACACAAGTCTTGCTACTTACTATGTAGCCTAGAAAACACTACAAAGGTTGGCCAACATGACTCTTTCTGGTTGAGGGGGTGTGAAGGTCGCTCTGGTTTCTCAAGCAGACACAGACTGAGGCCTCCTCTCTGGCTACCTGAACAACGTGTCCCTGAGATGTCCTTTTCCAGGGCACCCCTCTGTCTAAAATCCCTGAGAGGGAATGGAAAGTGGGAGCACATACTCATGTTCCTAGTGCTTGGGAGACAAGGGGCGGGAAGATTGTGAGTTTGAGTCCAGCTTGGGCTAGAAAGCAAGTTCAAGCTCACAGGATCACTCCTGGACAAATGTGGAGACCTGTCTCCAAAACTTTAATTAATTAAATTGTGAAAGAACACAATCACCATTTCTTATATAGGAAATGGCACACACACACACCCCCATAAAGGCTTACATATGGAAAGTTAGGCTCAGAGAGGGAGCTTTTGGGAGATAATGGATCAGGAAGCTTTGCCTTCATTAACACATCGATCACAGATTGATGGATTTGGAATAGATGAATCTGAATAGAGCATTGGAAGATACTGGGGATGAGGAAGGTAGAGCCTCAAGAGGGTAGAGTTATTAAAGGCTACCTCTCTGCTGCTTGGCTGCCAAAAGGTGAATAGCTTTGTTTTTGTTTGGTTTGGTTTGCTTTTGGTTTTTCAAGACAAGGTTTCTCTGTGAAACAGTCCTGGCTGTCCTGGAACTCACTCCGTAGACCAGGCTGACCTCAAACTCACGGAGACCCACCAACTTCTGCCTCCTGAGTGCTGGGATTAAAGGTGTGTGCTACCACCACCCAGCTGGTGAACAGCTTCCCTCCAACCACAATTGCCATGGGCCCATAGCCCTGCAGCAAGCTGACTGGCTGAGACCGAACCCTGTCCCAAGTCTTTATCGCAAGAATCGAGAAAATTCTGGCTAACATACTGACCTTGTGACGTCAAACAGACCTGGTGGCTTGCTCTAGAAACGAAGCTGGAAGAAAAAGCAAAGAAATAACGGAGAGAGAGGAGAGCCACTTGCACAAACCAGAGCCAAAGTGGGCTTTGTTTGGGAGAAGAGAAGGGGGTCTTATGGGAAGGACCCAGGGATGTCCCAGAGAGTTATGAGTGGCTCTGCAAAAGTGTTTAATGTAGAGTCAGACTGACACAGGACCAGGAGAGGGTGGTGGCCTTGAGGAAAGCTGTCTCATGACTATAACGCACTTCTTACATCTTTGTGGTGCTGGGGCTTGAGAGCCAGGGCTACATTTCATCTATGGCAGGCAAGTGTTGTGTCGCTGGGACGCCTGATTTCATGCATGGCAGCATGGAGAAGGCCTGGTCACTGCAGGCTTGCCTGTCCCTGGGCATCGCTCCCTTGGCCTCTCTCTCTCTCTCCGACTGTCTTCCCTGCTCTTCTAACCCATGTTTTAAAGCACCTGCCTCTCTCCGGAGACCCCTTGGGGACGGCTGTGCAAACAGAAGGCTGCGTGTGCAGCCTCATCAGCCGCCGTCTGAAAACTTTCTGAAAATCAAATCAAATGAAAGGCACCCGGTAAACTGGGCAAAACAAAAGAGCTCTTTGGACTTGAAAAGGTTACGGAAGACTGCAGGGGCTATGTGTACTGTTCGATCGTGTTCGAAGCTGGGCTTTTAATTTAGTTTTCCTATTTACCCGGTAGAAGTTCCTCACTGCTCAACTGCTAATGCATTTCCAACTGAAATTTGTAAATTATATTGGGAAACATTCTCAGCGAGAGCAGATCGCGCAGGCTGTCAGTACGGCTTCCCGCGGCTGCGGCCGGCAGTAGGAGGCTCTTTGGGGGCTGTGTGTGTAGACATGTGTCTTTAAGATCTCTTTCTACTCTGCACCTCTTGGCCAGAGGCTCTGTGCTCTCGGAGCCTGACTGTGAAGAGACCCACACATTCTGCCAGGCCTGGAATCTGGGCCTATAGGTATTTTCTTTGCCATATTGTCAGAGCAATTTTATTTTATTATTTTTTTATTTATTGGTTTTTCAAGACTGGATTAATCTGTGTATCCCTGGCTGTCCTAGAACTTGACTCTGTCTCCTGAGTGCTGGGATTGAAGGCGTGTGTTACTATCACCCAGCTTGACTACTGTTCTTAACTGCACTCCCCACGAAACTGAGCAAGCGAACACTCTGCTGAATCTCTTCTGAATCAGGGCTCTTCTTTTCTTGATCCTTCCAAGGCCCAATTTTAGAGTATTGATTTTCTCTTTTCAATGGGTCCCATAAACTTATTCACACATTTGAATTCGACCTAAGCTATTTTTTTTTTACTAGCAACAGATTATTGGTAAAATACATTTTTTTTTTACTACTCAACTCCAACAGCTTTCTCTCCAGACTAAAGCCATCACTTTCCATGGGACAAATGTCCAGTCTCCTACCTGGCTTTAGACTCCTTCTTGCTGGACCTTCGTCCTCAGAATAAAATTCTATACCCTTCTAGTGGTACACCAGGTCCTTTGTTCTCTAACGGGCATTCTAAAATTTTGTTTCAATTTATTTTATGTTTTCTGAAAAGGCACCCTGATATGTAGCCAAGGCTGACCCCAAACTAATGGGCTCAAGTCATCTTTCTGGTCTAAGCTCTTATAGCCGAGACTACAGGTATGTGGCGCCATGCCTGGCTTTTGCTGATACTTTTAGTATTCAGGGACCGTCCTTATCATCTACCCGAGGCTTCTTATTTGCTGCTCTCTCTCTACCTGGGTCCTCTTCCTTCCTTAGCATGTTGACATAAGACCGAGGCTCAGGGGAGACTAAACAACACCCTGAAGGAAATCAGTCCAAGAAGAGAAGAAATGGGGATGACGTCTGTGCTGGTTAGTTTCTTGACAACAAGCTTGGGTCATCTGAAAGGAGGGAACCGCCATTGAGAAAAAACAATGCCTCCATAAGACCCAGCTGCAGGGCATTTTCTTAATTGGTGGTTGGTGAGAGAGGGACCAGGCTATGTCAGCGGTCGCATCCCTGTGCTGGTGGCCTGAAGCAGAGTAAGCCATGAAGAGCAAACCAGTAAGCAGCACCCTCCACAGCCTCTGCATCATCAGCTCCTGCCTGCAAGTTCCCGCCCTGTGTGAGGTCCTGTCCTGTCTGTGATGTGGATGTGTAAGCCAAATAAGCCCTTTCCTCCTCAGCTTGCTTTTGGTCACTGTGTCTTGTCATAGCAACAGTAATCCCAACTAAAACGGTCAACGACTGACAGGCTCCAAAGACAGGACAAGCAACGATACTTACAGGGACACGGACATAGAGAAAAGACTAGTTGTGGTCTCGTTGTCCCTGGAGTCACAGCAGATGCTCTCTTCTGTGTCTGGCTTCTTGCTTGTGGGGTCCTTTAGTTTTCAAGGCTGTGTGGCACCAAGCTCCCCCCCCCCCCAGGTCTGTTGTCAGTCGACACGGGAGCACTTCCTAATTTGTGTTTACAAATGCTGATCTCTGGGACATTCTAGCCCGCGTCATTGGGTGGACGCACAGGGAATTCCCAATGGGGGCACACTCTCTGAGCATCTTGCTGGTGGCTTCCTCCTAGCAGCCTTGTGAGTTACTATAGTCATCGGCTTGAGTTTTCCAATGAACAAGTCAATGGTTGGACTTCGGTGATGCTCCCAAGGAGAAAGCGGCACCACAGCAGCGCCGTGGTTATTCAGCTCGCTGACTCGGCTTCTCCTCTGAGCTTCTGAGACCCCAGACAGACAAGCCTCAGCTTACATCAGGTGGTAGAGCAGCAGAGTGGCCAAGCGTACAGACTGGGACTAGACTGAGGGGCTTGAATTCCAGCTTCCTAGAGGGCTGCCTTTCATGTCCGGGTTTCCTCATCTGTGGATTAGGCAGGGATTAAATTAATACATTGAAAATGTCAGTCGGGGACAAGCCCGTCATAAGGAGTGGCTGTTATTAACACTGGAGATGTGACCGAACGATGTTAATGGATGGTGGTGTGGAAACTGAGCAAAGCCAAATATCCCTAGACAAAGTTATCAGTGGAGTGTGCACCGGTTGCTAATGGAGCACCATAGCCCTCGAATAATCCAATATGCCCCCTTTTGGAGGGATGGTTGGGACAAAAGCCTATTCACAAGCCCCCCAGTCCGTAATGGTAGTACTGGGTCTCACTGACCCCTGACCAGCTTGTTTCTGACAGCCACAGGGCCAGGAGAGTTCTAGATTCGTCCCTTCGTCCCATTAGAAAGGTTGTCACGGCACAGCAGAACTTTCCAAAACCTACCCCTCCCTCTCAGCTGGTAATGGTGGGCCTTCCTGACAATCTACAAGGAGGAACTGTCCAGAGAGACCAGCTTAACCCCTGCCTCATCTGCTCCCTGGCCTGCCGGGCTTTGTGGGAAAGTCTCGCTTCAGTCCTGCCTTGGTCCCAGCTCCCAGCCTGTTGTGGCTACATCAGCTTCCCCTGAGCTAATCATTGCAGAAGCTTGTTTGCTTAGAGCTTCGTTGCTGCTGCCGAGGAATCCAGCAGGGAATACTCGAAGCAAAGAGACACATGCTTCACTTGGCGACAAGTGAGCAGAAAGTGGAAACCATTTTCAGAAATCTATAGAAGAGCACTCGGGTCTCGTGTTTACATGATGCGCCATGCTTCCTGAGAGTTCACATGTGTTACTTCGGCATTTTAGTTGATAGTACCCTCAAATAACACACACACACATACACATTCAGGTATACATCTTGCTCATATATAGATGTACACACACACACATCTTTTTAGTGTACCTCCCTTCCAGGTACTCATAATGGATGCTCAGTACAATATTCTCAAAAGGTTAAAAACATGTCTGTTTTACATGTTTAGGGCTATGTCACAGTCTCCTGGGAGAGGAGTCGCATGTGAACCAGCTGGACAGGCTTTGAATCACCAGTCTATACCGACCTCAACGGAGCTGAGCTGAGAGGCCAGAAGAAAGCGCCTAGAAGAGAGAGGCAGGGAGTGATGGATGACCCACACTTTCAGTCCTAGCACTAAAGGCAGGAAAGCTGAGAGTTCAAGGCCAACCTTGGTGACGTAGAAGAAGGGAAGGAAGGAAAGAAAAGTAAAAGGAAGAAATTGAGAGATGAGACCCAGGGGTCTCTGCTTTGTGTACAGGGGATGTACTGTCTCCATTTGCTTCCGGTGTCCTTGACACAAGCTAGTTACCTGGGAAGAGGAACCCCGACTGAGAAGGTGTCTCCATCAGCTGGCCTACAGGCAAGACTGTGGCACATTTCCTCAATCAGTAATTAATGCAGGGGGTCCACGCCTACTGTTGTTGGTGCCGCCCTGGGCAGATGGTCCTTGGCGGTAAAAGAACAGATTGAGCAAACTAGGAGGAGCAAGCCAGAGAGTTGCGTTTCACTGTGGTTTCTGCTTCGGTTCCTGCCTAGGCTTCCCTCAGAGGGCTATAAGCCAAGTCAACTCTTACTCCAAGAGTTCGTCATGATCTTTCCATAATAATAGAAGGTAAACCAGGACTCTTCACTTGATCTGGAAGGGTCAAGTTTTCTTTTCTTTTCTTTTCTTTCTTTCTTTCTTTCTTTCTTTCTTTCTTTCTTTCTTTCTTTCTTTTTTTTAAGACAGAGTTTTTCTGTGTAGCTTTGGTGTCTGTCCTGGAACTCACTCTGTAGACCAGGCTGGCCTCAAACTTACAGAGATTCACCTACCTCTGCCTTTTGAGTTTTGGGATTAAAGGTGTGTGTCACCATCATCAGCTGCCCAGGAGGGCCAAGTTTTCTATTTTTCAAACTTCAGAAGCTAATTATATAATCCAGACCAGGCCCATCCCCACTTCCCTATACTTCCCCTCAAAAAAAATACCGTGTGTTAAAAACAACAGAATTAGGGGTCTATATTAGGCTCTCAAGGCCCCAAATTTATAAGCTTAGATTCTCAAGGTACAAGATACAACATCCATTGTTCCCAAGCCTTGGTCTCCTCCACTGAAAAATGGAGGGAGGGGTGCTCCACGCAGCCTGGGTTTCTCTGCCAAGTCCAGGGAGACAGTAGAGTGACCGTTCATAGAAGGTGCCACTGTGTGCACTGCCCAGAGTGCAGTGTCCTTTCGGCTTGCCGTAGAAGTGGATGCCCTGCGCTCATCTGGAAGCTGGAGCCCTCCAAGATGTCCCCTGACAGCAGGCACACACCCCTCTTCTGCAGTTCAATGGCGCTGTGGTGTCAGGGAGTCAATTTGTCAATGACCTTCAAAGGGATCGTTTGGCTGAAGTAAAAATTCCTGTGAACTTACAGCAAATCCATCCGGGTGATGGCGTGAAGGAAGCCTGCTGAGAGAGTAGAGCCGAGCAGTGTCACCTGTAGAAGCATGCTAGCCACAGCGGAGGAGGCACCGAGGCATAGGCTGCAGTGAGCTGTGCACTCACAGTGTGCGGGCCATCAAGTTCTATGTAAGGTTTTCCGCTGTGGGCAGCATCTGGGAAGGAAGGAAGGCAGGCACAAGGTGGTGGGGGTTGGAGGGAGTTGGCAAGAGCAAGCTGGAACTCACTTATGAGTTTGGCCATGGATGGAAGGGGTCTATCTTCACTCCTGTGACCTCTAATCTCAGTGCCCTGAGGCAGCAGAAGTCCCTGAAGTCTCACCTAAAACCCACAGAGAAGAGCAATCTGGGAAATGTATTCAAGTTTATTTATTGACACGTTACAAGACCCCCACAGCAGACAAGGTGGGATTTGATGAGAGCAAACAGGAAGAAATGCTTTAATGACGCCAAGACTGAAAACGTGTGCCCGATGTTTACATTCACGACTGGCTTTGTGGTTCATGAGTCAAAGGCTGGGTTCCCAACGCTCAGAGAATGGGCTCTGGAGAAGTAACTGAGCCATGAGCGCTTTGACACCAACAAGTCAGCCAACCGACAGATGTGTCACGCGGTGGTGTCGCTAAAGGTGGTGGGATCCTTGAGAATCAAGGCTGAGTTGAAGAAGGGTGGGTCACTAGAGAATATCTGTGCCTGGCACCTCTTGTGCTCTTTGCTTTTTGGCCACCATGAGGTGATTGGCCTCCTCAATGTTCCTGCATTTTCCTACAGCTATAATGTTCTGCCTTGCCTTAGGCCCACAACAAAGCAGCAACTGACCTTGGACCAAAACCTCAGAAAGCAAAATAGAATTTTCTCCACTATCAGATTTTTGTCGTAACAACTAGAAATCAAGAGCTGTGTTTGGACCAGCTGGCCACACAGCAGGTCTTCAGATAGGGAGAGGTGGCAGCAAGGCAGAGGAGAAGTGGCTTGAAAACTCGGGGAGAAGCAAGGGGCCTGGCTCCTGTTAGAAGTAGGGCATCTTCTTCCCCAGAATGCTGCAGCCACAAAAATCAAACACAAAATTCTTGACAAAGAGGGTATTGGGGTGAAGGAGTGGGCTCATTCAAAAAACTCTGAAGACTCTGAAGTGTGGTTGCCACCTCAAGAAACTTGTGGAGAGAGACAGACAGAGAGAGAGAGAGAGAGAGAGAGAGAGAGAGAG
>NW_026068054.1:1998333-2011548 GCF_014885135.2 Alexandromys fortis | reverse complement strand
CCTTCCTTCCTTCCTTTCTTCCTTCCTTCCTTCCTTCCATCCTCCTCTCTCTTCTCTCTCCACCTCCAGGATCTAGAGAGTTTACAGAGTGAGTTTCTATCTTCTCTCTTATGGATAAAGAAGGCAGCTAAGGGAGGTTTGGGGCAAGTAAAGACTCAAGGTCGCAGGAGACCACAAGCTGGCCCCTCCCCTCAGCTTCTGCTTCTATGGGTGCACACACAGCAGCCTTCTGAGTAAGCTGTGCCCAGAGAGCTGTGGGAAGGCGGTAACAGTTGTATGATCTGATGCCTTCCCCGAGTTTTCATCGACAGCAGAAAACGGATCCACACAGCTGCAGTGGGGCTGTCTAAAAGCCACGATGGTTCATGAAGCAAACGGTCTGAAGAAATTTGAAGCCTTTAGGGTCTCCTCCTTAAAGAATAAATCCATAAGCATAAAGTCCAGAAACCTGTGCTGTCTCCCGCCTCTGACCAGTTTCTCCGTCTAGAAAATAGGTCCATGGAGCAAGGTCACCCATACCGGCCAGGTTTGTATCACAGTAAAAAATAGAGGGAATGCCAGGGCGGGGGAGGGGTGCTGGGGAGATTCCATCTGCCATGTGCTTGCTACAGGATCCTGAGGACCTGAGTTCAGACCCCCAGCACCCAAGACATGGCTGTGTGCACCTATAACCAATGGCGCTCACTAGACCAACCAATTATGGAGCTCCAAATTCAGTGAGATCCTGCATCTCAAAAGAAAAAAAAAATAAGGTGGATAGCAGTAGATGCCTGACATCAACCTTTGGCCTCCACAGCTCACACGCATGTCTGTGCACAAACTCCCCACAGATACATACATGTAAATGTAAATGAAAAAATGCATCCAACACTGGTTACCGATAGAGATACATGGACTGGTAAAGACTGGTTTGGGGTTCACAATGCAGGGGCCCAGGTCTAAGGTCAGCAGTTTTACTGTTTGAGGTCTTTGGCAAGGGTATCTCAGCATGGTGACAGTGCAAGGGAGAGGAAGTATGCAAGGACAGAGGACAGATGTGGGATCCCAGAGTGCCCTTCGGGAGTATGCTCCCACTTACCCACTTACCTAAGGACCTCTGTAGCGGCCCTACAGCTTCAGGGGTCACAGTTGTATCATCTTTGTGACCACAGCATTAGTACAAGGCCCATTGAAGACATACATAGCATGCCCATGTCCCTCGCACTCCTGGGCTTTGCTTGGGTAATTCTGGTCTGGGGCTTCAGCCTACCTGAGTGTGTCCAGGGCCAGCACTAGGACTCCCACACCCATCAGAAGACCACCACCTCCCTAATACCTCTGGTGTGCTTGTTCCCGTTAGCTGGAACCCAGCTAAAGCTCCCTTTCTGTTACACACTCTATCCACCTCTTCCTCGGGGCCTTCCTGTCTACACTTCCTTTACATCAGAAGGCAGCTTCCAAAACACCATGGAAGTATCTCTTCCCATTCGTGGAAGCTGGAAGCCTAGGGGCATGGCATTGGTGGGGCTGGCCGCCCTGGGTTTCTTGCAGACTTGTCGATGGCAACCTTCTACCTGTGTCCCTTTCTCACAAGGACATCGGTCTGATTGGATTAGTGCTTGCCCTTTGGGCCTCATTTAAAGACCTTCACCTCATTTCTGCCTGCATCCCAATCAAGGTCTGTAGGATGAGGGTCTGCTTGTTGGGGTTTCTGTCCTGCCTGGTACCCCACAACCGGCAAGTCCCAAAGAAAATCGCACGGAGAGTCTACATTAGGTTATAAACTGATTGGCCCATTAGCTCAGTCTTCTTATTAGCTCTTGTAGCTTATATTAACCCATTATTCTTATCTATGTTGCCACATGGCTCTGTACCTTTCCCAGCCAGCAGGTTACATCTTGCTTCTCAGTGGTCTGGGCTGGAACAGGAGCAATGGGCTTCCTTCTTCTCTGAATTCTCCTGTTCTTATCGCCCCACCTCTACTTCCTGTCTGGTTGACCCGCCTATACTTCCTACCTGGCCAATCAGCGTTTATTTAAAACATGATTGACAGAATACAGACAATTCTTCCTGTATCCAGGTGAAGTCTCAATCTGAGGCGCTAGGTTTGGGCTTCAAGGAGTGAACTTGGGGTGCAGGGAGGTTAGGGACACAGAGTAGCAAGCAGCCCCACTCTTCAGGTCCCCTCTGTGTCACCTTTCTAGGAGCACTTCGGATATTCCTGTGGGGGCAGCACACTGGCTCACTGTGAGGTGTGGCTCGACGCCTACCCTACCAGCGGGTACACACCGCCAAGATAGGGGAACTTTTTGGAGTTGTGTCAAACGCATTACCTGCTCTTGTGTCATTTCTATAACGAGGGGACCCATTTGCTACTCCCCTAAAGGGATGACACAGCCGGGTGGAGCCCTGCTTTCCAGGCACCACTCTGCGGCGTGCATCTCCCTCACCTTCTTTCCCGGTGGCGCTCCGTGGTTTTGTCATTGCACTTAAGGATCCGTCATGGTGATTGAAGGCTTTATTTTGTTCTGTGTTTGGCCATCCCCGCCTTCTAGAAGGGACCTTATCTTCTGTGCCACATCCTCAGACCTGAGTAGAGCGTGAGGCAGAGACAATTGCTTTCTCAACTCCTGGAGTCCTCCCCGGCAGAAGCTGCTTTGGCTCAAGTTTGAGCATGCTCCATTCCCCCAGAGGAAAGGGCTCCAGGCAAGAGAAAGGAGCTGCTCTCCGATTCTAGGTACTCAGACGGGCACCAGAGGTCAGGAGCTGCTTCTAGCCTGGACCCCAGCTGCTGAAATGCTGACTGAGATGGAAAAATGCCTTGAAGAGAGAGGAAAGAGCTGAGCGAGCCTTGGAGACGTATAAGGTGCACTTCTGAGGGAGACTTCTAGAAAGGATAACAGCCAAGTGAAAGAGCCCACAGTCTGTAAAATTGCCACGGAAGGCAGAACTGGCCTCAGATTGGTGGGACACATGCAAGGCCCAGACTGTGGGGCAGCAGCTATGTGAGGGCAGCCCATAATACCTGCGGGCCAGCATGTAAATCACTCACCCGACCCGGCACGCTGCGGAGGACATTACCCTCCGAGGAGCAGTGTTTCCTGGCACATTGGAACGTCTATTTCAGGCTGTTGTTTTTGGAACAATCACAGGCTTACCCTGTGCAAAAGCATCATTTGGATCTTTCCCTCGAGGCTTGGTGCTAACAGTTGCCCTGCCTGGTCACTGCAACCCCAGAGGGAATTTTTAAAAAGATTTCCTCCTTGTAGCTCAGTGGGGCCATTGTGAGTGCAGGGTAATATTTTTCCTTGCAGGTGGACGTATTCATTTTGGGGGTTGTTGTTAGGTCACACAAAGTCCTAGGAAGTGGCCTATTGTTCAGGGTTGGAAGGCAAAGGTGTCTAAGTAGTGCCGTTCTTAGAGGCTTGATGAATGGAACAGGGGTAATGAAGTTTCTTTTGTTCTTGTCTGTGCGGCCCACAATTGTTAAAGTTATAACTTGCTATATGGATTCAAAGTTATTAATCATTTTAAAGCAAAATTCTATCTAATGGCTGAAATGGAAAAATCAGGCCTTGATGAAATGACATGTCACGTGGGCTCGATTTTCCTCCCCAGTGGATGCCGAGAGACAGAGTCACAAACCTTCTCCCCTCACGGAACTTGTGGATGCGGGTGGCCAGGACTGCTCAGAGTAAGGGTGTCATCTGCCCCCTGTCCTATGTACAAATTGGGCTCTAGCCTTTGATCTTTACCATGTTGGCTCCTACAGCTGCTTCCCGGGCAGGCAGACCCTGTTCTGTTTCTCCCTGCTTTGCTGTCGGATCTAGAAGGCTGGGCTAGAAAAACTTCAGCCTCTCTGAGGCCAATTTCCTCCCAAAGATTCTAATTTCTTGTGTCTGTAGGGCACATTAGGATCCATGGAACATTTCCCATCTAACCTGCTGCATCTGTGGAGAGCTCACCAGACTCACTCAATCCTGGTTGCAGAGCAGAGCGAGACAAACACAGGGACATAGTCACTTGGTTGGGACCCCCAGGGGATGACTGCAGCCCAGGGCTCCAGATGTGTGGTCCAGGGCTCTTAGAAGTCCAGACTTCTGGAAGTTAGGCCCCAGGGAAAGCGACATATGCCTTCCTCTTCCAATTGTAAGCTTACGCAACAGCGAAGGTTCTAACCCACTGGTCTATGGGACAGGGTGTGGCTTGCTTGACATATTGTCTGCCTCTCTCCTTAGAACACATTTGACTTCATCTTCCAAAGTCCACGTGCTGGAAACAAGTGGTAGGATTTCCAAAGACAGGATATTGATGGTGTTGGAGGTGGGCCATTGATACGAGGCAGATGGGATTGGATGAGGCCATAAAGGCTGGCCACCTGTGATGGCCCTGGTGGCTTTATGACAGGAATAAGGGACTTGCTTGAGTGAACATGCTTGTTCTGTCTCCCACGCAACACTCTCCACAATGTTAGGATGCAGCTTGAGGCCCTCACCAGAAGCCAGCACCATACTTACAACTCCCCACATCCCAGAACTGTCTAGCCAAAACAATTGATTTATAAGTTCACTGGATCACAACTTTAGATTTATTTCAAAGGGGATCACCAGCTCACTCAAGAACAACCGACTCCCTGAGTTATTCCCGTCTCTGAGGAAAAGAATGACTTCTTTTATAGGCTCTGCTTCCCAACACTGCTACTTGCTGAGCAAACCCGAACCATACCTGTAGAAGCCTCACTCACAAACGTGAAAAGACAGGGACTGTTTCGGGGGAATAGCCATGCAATGGAATAGTATTCCTCCTCTGAAAGAAGGGAAGCCGGCCATGTGCCGTAAGTTGCGTGAACTTTAAAGATGGCATACTAAATTAAACAAGCCAATCAGAGCAGGACAGATATCACAGGAGCGTGCTTACAGATGGTCTAACACCAGCAGATAGGAGGTAGAATGGTGACTGCCTGGGGCTGGGGGAGGAAAGATGGGCTGTGGTATCCCGGCACAGAGTTCCAGTTCTCCAGGGTTCTCTGGAGCAGGGAGTCTTCCCCATCATGAAAGTGCTTTCCTAGTGAGAGCGGGAAGCTGAGTTTTGTCCCCAAAGCCTGAGTACAGAAAGTCAAATGTGTAGGCTCTCCCTTGTATTCCCAGCATTAGGGAGACAGAAAAGTGGATCCTTTGGGCTCTCTGGCCAGGTAGCCTAGCCAACTTGATAAGTTTCAGGCCAATAAGAGACCCTGCCTCAATAAAAAGGTGAGTGGCAACACTTGCTTACCCAAGGGGCAACACTTGAAGTTGTCCTCTGACCACCATACACTCACATCTAGGTGCACACCCGAACACGCACACACAGGCACACACGCACACACAACTGGAGATGGTCCGTGGTGATGGTTGAAAAATTGTCACAGCCTAGGCATTGTATCATAATAAATATCAAAATAAACTTAGAAAAACGCAAACTACTTATCATGGGAATGTTAGATTGAAAGCTAAATATACGAATAAGGAAGCAAGATGCACTCTGCAGAAGCAGGTAGCGTGAATCAAGGGGCGCTGGAGCCTGTGTGTGTTGGGCTCCCCTCATGTTCTCCCAATCACGGAGGGAGACGGCATGTTGGGATGGACAACCAGGCTTCTGGGAGACTTCCTTTCCCAATACCTCCTGCACATTAGCGTCTCCATCTTTGCCCTCCAGCATCTGGGCATCCTGGAGCCCTCCACTCAAGGAACCCAGCACCCACCTTCTACTTATTTTCTGGTGAGGGACTATAGAGAGGGCTTTATGACTTGGGCTTGCCGGATGGTGGCTTCCTTTTCTAAGAATTGTCGTTCTGTTATTTTAAGGTAGGGTCTATGTTGTCCAGGCTGTCCCCAGATTTCTGGAACCATCCTGAACATTGAGATCACAGGTGTGTGCCACCATGTCCTGATTTGTATGTCCTGAAACAAGACTAGGCAAGTGTGTGACCAGGGTAGTGTGGAAGAAAGGGTTATCTGACTGTTTAACCAGAGCTTAGGGACCCAGTCCTGGTGAGTCACCGGGGTATCACCCTTCACCTGCCACCACCTATGAGCTTCTGTGCACCCAGGATGTAAAGTGCTCCCAGCTTTAGTCAGTGACTTCTCTAGGCTTTCTATAGTTGTAAGAAAACACCAAAAAGCCACTTGGGAAGGAAAGGTTTATTTCACAGACACTCCCATGTCACAATTCTTCATCCATGGGAGTCCAGGTAGGAACTCAAGGCAGGATCCCAGAGGCAGGAACTAAAGCAGAGGCCAAGGCAGAACACTGCTGACTTGACTGGCTTGCTCCTCATGGCTAGCTCAGTTTTCTTTCTTATACAACTCTGGATAGACCACTAGCCCAGAGGCAGCACTGCCCAGAATGGGCTGGGTCCTTCCACGTCAATCACTAATTAAGAAAATGCCATACAGACTTGCCTATAGCTAAGTCTTACAGACCTGTACTTTCTCAGTTGAGAGTCTCTCTTCCCAAATGACTCTAGCTTGTGTCAAGTTGATAGTAAGCTAGTTAGCACAGCCAGCTTAGGGGAAACCAGAAATTCTTAATAGTTTGACACTATTTTATTCTTACTTGGGAGGCTACCACCATAATGCCTCAAGCTGCCAGACTTAGGGAATGTTCTGGGGTACAGCTCAGGGCCGGAAGACATTTAGATGGTCTGCTCCTTCTCCCCTGTGGGTCTTCCAGGAAAAAAACTGGGATGTGCATAGGCCTGCTCCCTGGGCTCTGGATCTGGGTGTCAGGTGCTGCGGGGTGAGAGCTTGCCCAGGAGGAAGAGCCCTCTGGTGAGAGTGAACTGCTACTTGTACATCATAGACAGAGAAGCAATCCCTTTCTTCTGGAGTTCTCCAAAAATTAAATGAGAGATTATAAGTAGCGTTTACCATAGCCTTCTCGTCTTAGAACAGATGCAGCCAGAGAATTTCACTGCTTCTCCTATCCAGACATGGAACCTGTTTCCTCGTATCTGGCTACACACGGACCCCCTGGTTGGCATGCAGAGGACTTGATGTCATTCCACTCTGGAGGCGAGACCTTGGGAGACACACAATCCACTCGGCCCCTTTGAACACTGCCCAGAATCGACCAGGCAAGGAGCTGGCTAGCCAGAAGGCAAGAGGCCTTGGAGCGGGGAGAGCCACCCAGAGTCCCACACAGCTGCTTAATGTGTGAGGGAGGCCACAGGCTTTAAGCACAGAGGCTCCTATTACTCAGGCTGGGTAGTTACAGTAACACAGTAAGGTGATAATGTATCCATCGGGGCTGCTCCGTGACTTCTTTGAAAATGTTTATAGCTGATGACCACACAACTGGCATGCATCTTTACAGGGCGGGGTAATATCCTTCAACACAGTGTGCAGTGGTTGGACGGGTAACTAGCTTATCTCCTCTCTCAGACCTCCCTCCAGCCTTCCCTCCTCACTGTCTGGAGCCCCGTCATCATGGTTAGCCGCAGTTGCCCTGAGCTGTGGAGTGCCACCTTCCCCTTCCCCGGCTTGTCCTCAGGGGAGGTCCACAATTCTTGGAGAGGCACGGGGCGGCAGGACATTTCAGTGCTTTCTGTGGCTCATGGCTCTAATCCCTCCAGTCACCTCATCTGCCACTTGGGATGGTGCCACAGCCCCTATTAATACTGTCACACGTGGCAGCGCTGTGCTCGGGTGCCACGGTCTGGCTGCCTGTGCCGGCACAGAGCCTATTTTTAGTGTGTTATGTCTGTAATTATGTCGTTTTGCTGCCTTGAAAACGCGTATCTGCTCCGGGGAGAGGTTACATGCGCGTGGTCTGTTATTTTTGATAGGGCAAAATGTGCAAAGTCTCTTTGAAGCTGAGCAAAGGGCAGCCATACCTCCAGTGCTAACCGCCCTAGAAACGGTTCTGGGAATTCGTGGTCACCGATCAGTCAGTTTGGAAGAAGCCATCATCATATTTGGGCTGATATCATCTGCTCTGCTCCTTGAGGCCAGAGAGATCTGTGGATCAGTTTATAGTTTCTGAAAGCTGAGGTTCCCTTTGAGGGACCAGATCTTCTGGGCTGAGGGGATCAACAGAATCCATGTTCTAACAGAGAGCATCAGCCTTGCTGATGGGGAATGAGTTCCCTCGGGCCACAGCTCTAGCCAGGACTCTCTCTCCTTCAGTGGCATTTTCAACTCCCGAGGAAGAAAAGAGGACAATGTCAAGGCTGCCCGAGATGAGAGAGAGCTGGACCAGAACTTGGATGGGGCAGGGGCCTGGTGATCCCCACTGCAGCAGAAGAGGTGGGAAGCCTTCTTGGGGCTTGGCACTCTGCTGCAGGTCACAGACTGTCTGGTTGCAGGAGAAAGGCAGGCATGTTTTGTAGGTGTATCCATTGGGATTGGGCTCCTCAACTCTGCATATATATTGGTTATGGGTTTTTTGTTTTGTTTTGTTGTTTTGGTTTTGGTAGTGGTCTCCATCTATTGCAAAGAGAAGTTTCCTTCATGAGAGAGAGAGATGAGGACTACAGTTCTCTATGGGTATGAGGACAAACGTTTATAGATTTTTGTGAGGGATGATGTTGGTTTAATAAATTAATGGTTGCATCTTCTCCATCAATAACCATGCCTTCACTAGCACTGAGTAGTTAGCTGGGTTTCCAGTACCAGACATGGTCTTTCTCCCTCTTGTTGAGAGGGTTGCAAGTCAAATTAGAGAGCAGTTGGTGTCCACCAGTCTGTGTGCCTCTACTGCATCTGTGGGGTTATTGTGCCATGCTTCTCATTGATATGTCTCATAGGCATCATATCTGGGTACAACCGTTAGCTGCTTTGGAAGGTTGCATGGTGCCGTCAAGTCCCCTGTCCCTTTAAAAATATTTTTATGTATTCCTTGAGAATTTCATAAAATACATTTTGATCATATTCTTTCTTATCTCCTAACTCCTCCAACATCACCCCCACCTCCCAATTCCATGTTTTTCTTTTTCTCTTCTTAAGAAATTTGAGTCCACTTGTATTGGCCAACTCCTCCAGTTGATGTGCCCAGTGGTATCATATTGCTTCCGGGCTAGGGGCGAGACTTTATGCCTATTTCTTTCCCCTCCGTGATGCTGGAATTTTGTCTGGCTTGAGCTTGTGTGTGTTTTGTGAATGTTGGCAGTGAGTTTATTTGTGCGTCTGCCCTGCCGAATGAGGAACACTTACTGAAGTATCCCTCTGCTTCCAGCCCTTACAATCCTCCTGCCTCCTCTTCCACGCAGATGCCTCAGGCTTTAGGGGTGGGTTTGATGAAGACATCCCAGTTAGGGCTGATTGTTCCCGAGTCTCTTTCTGTTTGCATGCTGTCCAGTTGTGGGTCTCTGTCTGAGTGCCCAGCTACTGCAAGAAGAAACTTCTCTAGTGAGGCCTGAACAAGGCACTGATCTACCCTCTTCTTCTTGAAAAGGAATTTTTCTGTGTCTCAAACTTGATGATGACCGTGTGCACCTTCACTGGGTTTTGTATTGAGAAAAGCTTCTGTTACCTCTGATACCCTGCGAATATGATTTCATGAACTCAGGAAAACCATCACGGGGTCATGGCATGGGGACATGATTTAATGGCCCTCGATTGTTTGTCACCCACACGAGCTCCAAAGAAAGCACTTCACAGCCACGGTTGCTATTTATACACCCTGAAATCCTGCCACCTGTCACTCTGGTGGACAGTGAAAAGACCTTGTGAAAGCCTGCCTTGGCATGTGTGCACCGGAAGAAGGGACTGGGGGCCCAAGTCTGTGAAGGTGGTACTTCTGCCACAAACCATCTCCGACTTGCTCTAGTTTGTGCAAAATTTGCCCGGCTCCTGTATTTCTAGTGCAGTGTTTAGACTGTTACTGGCAAAATGAAGACAAGCGGAACTGGCCAGAGTAGGGTGACATGGACACTCACACTCGCCGTGACAGTGCGGAGTCTATTGTGCCCGCAAGTTTAAGGAGCTCACAGCAAGCGTCACCTGCTGAGAACTTACTTTAAGGATTAGTATCAGAGACATACACAAAGGCATATGAGAAACAATATTTATATAGCATTATTTTCGTGCATAATACACAGTAACTTCTAAAAATGGAAGCTGTAATTACCAGTATTATCATCAATTCCTTTTCCAGCCCCATCTGGTTTTTAAAATCAGAATATTATAATTAATATATTTTTACATTGTGTCTAATCTCTTTCCAGAATTATTTTTTGACACTTGTATTATATTATAATCACAGTAACTGCAATTATGAGAAATTAGCTTTAAGGTTTTGGGTTTTCGGCTCAGCAATGTTTTCTTCATGTTCCCCTCTCCTTGTATTTGAATTCTTTCTTCTCTTCACTCACCAGCCACCTGGAGCATTTCTTTATGGGTTGTTTTTTTTTTTTTTCCTAGAAAGCAACACAAGGCGTCTGAAGCCTTCCCTACAGGTTGGCCAGGGCCGGACTGGAAGTTGGCAGCTTCTCAGCTCTTACTTCCCGATGTTCATGCCACCAGAAGAGCTTAGATCTTGAAGCAGCTCATCCTAGAATTTTCTCAGATGTGTATGGATACCTTCCTTCCCCTGACCTTTAAGGAACGAAACAGTTATGGAACCTAGAAAACACGATGGGGCTGGAGAGACGATGCAGGCATTAGGAGCACTGGTGCGGGAGGACCTGAGTTTGAGTCCCCTCGCCTGTGTGGTAGTTCACACCGACCTCTAACTCCAGCTCCAGGGCAATCCAACGACCCCTTCTGGCCTCTGTGGGTGCATAGCGCTCAGTACACAGACCCAGTGCAGGCAAAACTCCCACACGCATAAATTAAAAATCAACCAGTAAAAAAAGCTATATCCCTGAAACCCAGCCACATTTTTGTTCTTGTCTCAGAGAACAGTCGCCAGAGTCAACTCACCCCTGCCCCACCCAACCCTCAAGAGGGCTTTATTGCCTTTCAGTCACAGAGTCTGCTAAACCCATGCAGCTCAAAAATGGAGACTGGGGAAGCAGCTGCAGACAGTGTGTCAATGAACAGATGTGGCCACGAACCAATAAAGCTTTATTTACAAAAGCAAGTGAACAGCTCCCAGGATGTAGCACATAGATTCTTTCTTCAGCTCGAGAAGTTCTCTCAGCCCATCTTTGGTGATGACCTCATTTCCCATGATCACCCTTTAATATTTCTAAGCAAATGTTTGACCTTGGTATCGTCCCTCTCTCCCACTCCTTCCTCTTTTGGTCACTGCCGCCATCTCTTGCCTTCTCATTCACACCCAGAAGCCCTGAGATCCCTCCACAGCCGTAGGCCTGGTTCTCTGCTCCATGACCCCATCGGGAAACTCACTGGGAAACAACCCTTTTCAATGTCAATCATGCCCATCAGAGAAGCAAATCTCTATCTCTATCTGTATGCTGTCTTGGTCTTCTTCTTCTGCGGCTGTGATAAACCACGTGACCAAACGCAACTTGGGGAGGAAAGGGTTTGTTTAGCTTAAGCATCCAGACCTCAGCCAGTCAGTGAAGGAAGCTGGGGCAGGGACTGGAGCAGGAACTGTGGTCGCTCACCGCTCACTGGCTAGTCCTCCCTACTTTGTTTGGCTTTTCTTAGGCCAGGATTGCCTGCTTAGGACGGGCATTGCCTACAGTGGGCTGAATACCTCAACATCAGTAGTTAATCAAAAAATGCCCCCATAGACTCGCCTGCGGGCCAATGGGATGGAGGTACTTGGATTTTGTTAATAATGCCTCCGTAAAGCCAGGTGGTGGTGGTGCATGCCTTTAATCGCAGCACTTGGGACGCAGAGGCAGGTGGATCTCTGAGCGTTCGAAGACAGCCTGGTCTACCTAGCAAGTCCCAGGAAAGTCAGGGCCACACAGAGAAACCCTGCCTCGAAAAACTATAATAATATAATAATAATAATAATAACAGCAACAACAAGAAAAACAATATAATGCCTCTATAAAATGTCTTGAGGACACTGACTTCATTTCTTTAAGGTACATATACAACAGCCCTATATTTGACTGTTTAAGGTGCTGTTGGCCTGTTTTCCACAGCGGCCACACCATTTTCCTACCATTGGTGCCCAAGGGCCCTGGCATTTCCATAGCCTTAGAAGCATTGTTACCATCTAGCCCCTTTATTTTAGCCATCTGAGCTGTATGAAGTGGGTTTTACTTTATTTTTGTTGTTTTTTTGAGACAGGATTTCTCTGTGTAACAGCCCTGACTGTCCTGAAACTCATTCTGTAGACCAAACTGGCCTCAGACTCACAGAGATCTGTCTGCCTCTACCTCCTGAGTTCTGGGATTAGAGGTGTGTGCCACCATGCTGGGTCTTAATTTGGACACCTGCTAAACTTTGAAAACTTTCATGATTGGGCTATTTTAGGCAGTATGACCATGCCTGAATCAATCATGCGTCCTAGACTTGGGTCATAAGGTCCTTCCCAGAGATCTGCCCTGTGATAGGTGGATAGAAGGAGGGGAGAGATTGATTGCAAGTCACATGTAATATAGGGTAGGCGTGGCTGGGGACAGGACGATGAGAGTTGACATTTAAGGAGGGCAGCTGTGCAACCAGGAGCTGCTGTGGTGGCCAGCTTTGGTGTTAAGTCCCCCTGCCCAGGAACCCACTTGTCATGTGCTCAGTCCTGACCTCACCTGCCTGGTTCTCACCTCAGGGGGGCTGTGCTAAGGTCAGTAAAGAACCATTGGAAATGCTTAGCAAGCAAATCCCTCCCTTATATTCTGTAAGTCCGTCTTGATAGCTCCTCTGCCATCTGAGTTCTCTGTGCATTTGACAGGACCTTCAGTGCTAAGTCTCTAAGCCACCGTTGTCTGAGTCTCAGCATAAACATTTTTCCCCCATAGATGTTATTTCTTTGGGGATTGGGGAGGAGGGCATGTGTGTAAGCCTGTGCCTTCCTGTAGGGGACCCTGCTTGCCTCCTGGAAAGAGCGCATGCCCCAAGCAATGTGTTCAAGACAGCATTATGAAGCAGTTACTGAAAACACATTGTGGATGGCTGCGTCGGCAGATTTAAGTAAGTCTTCCCCAACAACGAATGGGATTCCATCTTCAGACACAACCAACGAAGCCATGGACCCCTTCCATGCTTGCAGTATTCTTAAGCAACTCAAAACAATGTACGATGAAGGACAGTTGACAGACATTGTAGTGGAAGTGGATCACGGGAAAACATTTTCCTGTCATAGAAACGTTCTTGCTGCAATCAGCCCCTACTTCAG
>NW_026068054.1:1858743-1994006 GCF_014885135.2 Alexandromys fortis | reverse complement strand
AAAAAAAAAAAAAAAAAAAAAAAACACATTGTGTCTCGGGCAGACCTACAAGGTAAACACTACCAAAGTCCAGTAGCACTTACCAAAGGTGTGCTAGGACACCTTTTCAGTATTGCCAAATTTAATGTTTGTCAGCACACATATAAGGAGAACAAAACAAAACGAAAAAGCTTTCATATTATAACCAAAGAAGCAGGAGCTCAGAGAGGTTAACTGATTTAAGAAAGTCACACAGTAAGTCACATCCAGTGCCAGGGTTGCTGGGCAACCCTGTCAATCACCAAGACCCTTCCATTCCATCACCCATTCTGCCATTTTCCTGGGAATGTCTGTCACCCAGTCCCAGCCCTGTCACTTCTTGGTTCAGCCATCTTCCCGGCAGACCTGACCTGCTGGGATGCCTACTCTGCAGTTACCTGGCCCGAGCCCCATTTCTTTTATCGTCCCCCCAAGCCAGCACAGACCACACAGATCCACCTCCACTCCTGAGTTCAGAGGCTGGACTGCTCTGGCGCCATTTCTGTACAGTGAGGATGTCCTGGATGAGGCCCCCCCATGTTCCTGGAGCACATACCATTAGTGTTATTACTGCTTTGGGGAGATTCTTGTTGGAGAACCCCCAAGGCCGTCTGTACCCTCAGTCTCAGTATTCCACAGATACTTGGGCAGAGCCTCACATTTTCCTGTCTCTGTGTCGCGCTCTCTTTCCTTCCTGCAGCCTTTCTTCTTGTCACGTGGCCGCTTCAAGGTGCTCTCCAAAGTTCTCTGGACTCTGAGGAACGGGCACATGCTTTTATTACTTCTTTGTCATAGGACTGCCTTCCCACAGCACCCCGGCTGGTGGTGCTCCCCACTTTAGGAAGAATAAAAGACTAGGTGGGACAGATGTAGGAGAGATAACAGCATGTACAGAGCGGGAGAGGAGGGGGAGGAGGAAGGAAGAATAAAGAGAAATTGATTATGTGATGTTGAGGTGCTTTGGGCTTTAACAGACACTCAAAATTGGTCACACTGTCTCGAATCAATAGTGGGTTTTTATGCTCCAGACCTAAAAGTCACAGGCAGCAAGAGGCTATCCTCTAACATCTGGCTGCTTTCCTCAGGTGACAAAGAACACAGCTGCTCACTTCTCTAGCATGCTCTCCTTCTTTGCCAGAAAATGAAGATTGGTGAACAAAGCGTTCCGGGAGGAGTCGATTGCCTGAGATGTCGTGGCTGAAGCGATCACACCACGGAGGATATGAGCAGAGGGAGGCCGTGGGCAGGAGCAGGAGAAGTGGGCTCCGAGGTTAGAATGAGGTTGCAAACCAGCCTAGGATTCTCTCAGGCTACGGAAGAGCCCCAAGGGACAGCAGGGAGACACCTTGCTGGCTGAGGCAGAGACAGCAATTTCTGTGACCTAGGCGTGGTTCGCTGTGGCCAAAGGGATACACCGCATCACCTCTAGGGGGGCACTGGTGTCTAAGACCTTCCATCTGTCTGTGCACTTATGTGCACCAGCGTGTGCGTTGTATGCACATGAACATACATACATACATACATGCACACACACATGTACATGCATACATGCAAATACACACACATGCACACTGTTGGCTGAGCACCAAACAGGAAGGGAAGCAGAAGAGGGTCATTGACCTCTGAGTTCCAGCTGCTCCGGTCATTAGCTCTAACTTTGGACCCATCACTATTTGGCCATTCTTTAGTGTCTACATATAGGAAATGGACACGATAGGACTATTAAGAGGTGACATCTTAAGGCTCTTGGGTCACACAGATAAATGTACACAGAATAAGCACCACATACATGCTACTTTTTCCAGCGGCTAGGGGGCAAACAGGTCTGGGAGAGTGTGCAGCTATCTCCCACTGCATGGCACAGCTCTGTGAGCTGACTGCACAGAGTCTTCAGCGCTGCAGGCTGAGGCAGCCAAAGCCCCCAACACCCAGGACACCTGTTGCTGCAATTTCAGGCTGCCCCCAGTCCCACCATGCCTGGTTTGCTCTCACAAGGTGTCCTTGCCTTCTCTCAGAGTCCTCCTCCCACGGCCCCTCAGGGACAATCTCAGGCTCCCTGCGGCTAGCAGGCGCTCAGCCTATAGACTCATGTGCAACCAGTGGACAGGATTGTAAAAAGTTCTCTTCCTAATTTCTGGGCTGCATCAAGCAGCTAATCTGTTTTGACATGCTATCTAAATGGCCTTCAGATCAGCATACAGAAGAAGCCATCCATAAGTCATGTCCTTTATGCGCATGTACTGGTGTGTACGGAGAAAGACTTACATTGGCTTCAAGAGCTGAATGAGAAGGGCCATTATTGCGGTGGTCCCAGGGTCGCCATATTCACCCCACATATCAAATCCGCTTTCAATGCAGCCAGTTCCATCAGCTGTCAGATTCTATTAAATATATCCCTCGCAACCACTGACCAGCTGACAGCAGAGAAACTCAAAACCATACACCCACCATTAGCATCATAAAATGTGAAGTCAGCTGGAAGGGATGATAACAGAACTGAGAACAGAAGAGATGAAAATCTGTAGTGCCCTTGTGTCCTCCTAAACTGAACCTCTCCCCCACCCCCTACCCCCACCCCCGCACCAGAGCTACAAGAACACCCATAAAACACTGGGGTGGAAAAAAGGCAATACCAAAACCAAAACAAAAGTCGCCCTGCTGTAGGCTCCATAACGCTGTGGGTTCTTTCACCTTGTGTGAATGTGAGATTTGCATAAATGTTTCATGAGCTTACCACAAAGCCTAAACAGAAACATTCATTAGGCAACATCTGTGCTGTTTTCCCAGATAATGCAGTGTTTCTTCCAAGTCAATGAAATACAACCTATCAGAGGGTGGGGGCCATTAAAATGCATGTGCCAAGGCTGCGTGCGATTAGACGCTATTCACACTTTAGCTGATATTCTGATCCGCCCGGCACAGTCTCAGCCAGAGATCTGCCGACGGCCACCACCTCAGAAGGTGTGCGAGCTCCATGGAGATGGGTCATGGCAAGGAGTCAGACCTCACAGAAAGAGCAGAGGTGTTTCTGGATGCAGACCACGAGGGTGGTACCACCCCTTCAGTCCCTTTAAGTGGAGGCTTCTTTGCTGAGATAGTCACTGAACATTTGGGGGCAACAGATGAGCTCTTTACCTTAAATTCAGCAGGAAGCAGCAATGGATGTGATGCCCACTGGCTCTGTGTGACTCCAATCTGATCATGATATTGGTTCCATATGGGACCCTTTAAAGCAAAAAAAAAAATGTTATAAGACCAATAATTTTTAATGAAACTTGGCTTAGCTCACAGGCCGGTCTAGCAGATGAGACAGCAGCCTGAACAGGAACATGACTTTCCTCCTCCTGGCAGAGATGAAAGAGAGCATCGTTTCAATCAGAGAAGACCCCAACAGAGAGATGGTTTGGATTATCAACTTTACGCAAATGGGGATGGAAGCCTTGTCTCTCTCCCCACGTGTCTCACAGCGAGGCTTCCTCTCTCAGAAGGGTGTGGTGTGCCATCCTAAGTGAGGGAGACTTTCTGGGCTTGCTTGCTATGTTGGAGTTTTTTGATGGACAATTTTATAGAAAATTGTTCGAAGTTCTGGTCGTCATAAATCTTGCAAGGATTCTGGGAGTATAGAAAGTCACCAGACAATGAAGGCAGTTATTCATCTATTTACCCAGTTATCCATCCACTTTCTCTGTCTACCAATGTACCTATCATCTGTCTATCTGTCCATCTATCACTATCTATCTATTCATCTATGTATGTATGTATGTATGTATCTATCACCTATCATTATCTGTCTATCATGATCTATTCATCTATCTATCAACCCATCTATTACCTATGTTTGTCTTTCTATCCATCCATCTATCATCTATCTGCCATCTGTCCATCCATCCATCCACCATCATCTCTCTCTTTAGTGTGAAGATTCCCACCCTTTGTGGTATGGGTGGGCCAATTCTTTGTTATGATGTTGCTCCATGAATTGCAAGGTGTCCCCAGGGTCCCTCACCTCTACCCTCTAGATGCCAGTCACTGCTTCTGAGAGGCGCTAGGACAAGTTGCCTCTAGTTGGTGCTTTAGTGTTTCCTAGTCTTTGGAATAGTGGCTGATCTGGATGTCCCCCACAGGACGACTCGGTTCAAACCCAGTGGTCTAGCCCTGACTGTGTGGGAAGGGCGGGGCCTGTGCAAGATGCTAACTGCTACGTGTTGACAATAGGAAGTAAGCCATAGAAGGACTTCGGAAAAGGGATCTTCTAGGAGTTTGCCCTTGAACCTGCCTCTCACCCACTAAGCCCAAGGTGTCCCAGGGCTCTTACTGCTGACTGAAGCCATCTTGTCTGTTTCATGTATTTCTGTGTGTCTTTATTCCCACTGGTTGTCTCTCCTGCTAAACAAATGCGAACTCTATAAGGACAGGATCTTGCAGGCCATCTGTGACAGTGTGGCACTTTAGCCAAATCCCAGAGCTTGGCTATCTGAACGACACCACTGAAAGCCCGTGCTTGCTCTGTTGACCTTGGGCAGTCACGAAGCCTCCCTGGGTTTCATTTTCCCCTTCTGTGAAATAATTAATAATATGAATGGATGGGAGTAAATGAGATATGGTTGTCACATGAGATGCCCTTGACAAATATAAGCTATTGCTGTTTATCCCCTGTAATTATATCAGTCAGCATAGGGAGAAAGACAATGAAAGGAATATATGAATGAATGAATGAATGAGTGAACAATGAGTTCTCTTGCGTCTGTCTCTAATATTAAATTTCTTCTATCAGTGTTGACAATTTGTTATCTAGCAAACCCCTTTTTTGCTGTATTCACTATGAATAGAAAGTCCAACAAAATGTTAGCTTTAGAATGATTTTATTGTTTTCTGTTTTGTTTTTGAGACAGGGTTTCACTATCTAGCCCAGCCTGGCTTCAAATTTGAGGGTCCTCCTGCCTCAGTCTCCCAAGAACTGGGCTTCCAGGCATGCACCACTCTACGGGGCTCAAACTCCTCCTTTGAGGCAAGGAAGTCTAGTGATCATACGAAAATGGAAGGTCTAAGCTTGGGAACCACAAGCCCCACCGCTATTTCTTGGTGACACCCCACGGGTGGCACGTCTTCCCTCAGAACCTCCCATCTCAGGGACTGAGCTGCTCTCTGAAGCTCAGACTTTTGCTTCTTTAAATGTCTTCCAATTTTGTGAGTTACAGAGCGCTGTCAGTACCCCAAATGAGACAGAAGTCGGTGCAGGATGGCACATTTGGGCAGAAAGTCCAGGATGGGGAAATATGCAGGCAGCCCCCTTCGACACCCTGTAGCAAACCAGTATTTGTAAGAGGTGTGCACTCAGTCAGAAAAAGGAGAGATGTAATTATGTCGTTTATAATGAATTCTGAAGGAAACAAAGAATTTAAGGAAAACTCTGGAGACAGCCAGAGAGCGAAGCCTTTCTCATTGCCTGAGCTGCCCTGGAGAAGGAGCATAGCTGATCAAACATTGGTGGGATCATAGGAGGCCGCTGGCCCCAGGGATGCGTGGGAGGAAGCAGGAAAACTCTGGAGCCCTGGCCAGCCTCAATCTGACTTTTATTAAAGAAATTACATGCTCCTCGAAGCTTCCACTCGCATCAATAATATCAACTTCTGGACAAATGATTCTCTCTGGGGAGCGGGTTCTGAGTTTGCCTCCTAATCTTCTTTCTTTGAAGTATCCAAGGGCTTAAAACATGGGTCAATATCAGGGGCCTCTGGCCTTTGCGGGAAGGGGGCTTGAAAGGGTCTTGCCTGGAGGAGGGTGAGACCACCAGCATCCATAGGCCCTTGTAGGGCACTGTTTCCACACAGGCCCTCTCCAGGGCACAGACAGCCACCTGCTCACCCTGCCCCATCCCAGGAAATGTCCCCACCTTCCCACAGCTGTAACACGGGCCACACTCATAGTCACAAATTTTTAAGACTAAAAACAATTCTGAAAATACAACCATGGTATTTCTGACACTGTAGGATAGGGAGCTAGCTTCTTTGAAAATTACAGGAGACACATTGAGCAATCTCTATAGTCTCTTCAGCCGCATTTCCTGGGTGTTTTGAGCTCAGTAGCTGTACCCTGCACCCGGTGTTAGGGCACAGGCCCCGGGTAGCTCACACTTCAGGCTCCTTCTGTGCTCTCTACACCAAGTCCAGGAATTAAGTGGAATTGTTCCTATTCTATTGGATCCAGACCCTGTGTTTTAACCTATGAGCTATTAAGTTTTTGTGGCCAAGTGAGTTTGTAAAACGCAGAGTTAATCAAGATTAACAGGTCTGTGCTCCAGGAATTTGCAGTCTCCTGATACGTGGTCGGCTATTGGAAGGCTCCAAGAAGACCGTGTACAAATTCCCAAGCAGAATGGACCGTAGACCATCCCGTGTGTATTTTCCAAAAAGCGAGTGTTCTGTAGGGATTTACGAAGGGGCTGAGTTCCCATGGAGACAGAAGCGTCACTGTGGACAGGCATAGCCCCACACACTGAGCGCTGTTGGATTTTTGTGCAAAATGAATCAGCATTTTTGTCAAAACCAGTTCCACAATCACAATAACTGAGCCGAGAACCTGATGTAGATCCAGACTCATACCATGCTAGGGACCCAAAGTCAGAGGAATACTCTGGCAGATCTTTCCTTTACTGCTTATTAAAAAAACAATCAAACAAACAAACCATCATGAACTTTTTCCCTGGGAAATCTCCTATCTATAGGACCCTCAGCAACACTCCCAAAGCCCAGCTCTTATCAGATTAGCACATTAGAGTGCAAAGACTGACCCTGACCCATTACTTGTTTTGTTTGTTGTTGTTGTTTTTATGTGCATTGGTATTTTGCCTGAATGCTTGTCTGTATGAGGCTGGCAGATCTTCTCTCTGGAGTTACAGTTGTGGCCATGTGGATGCTGGGAATTGAACCCAGGTCTTCTGGAAGAGCAGCCAGTGCTCTTAGGCACTGAGTCATCTCTCCAGCCCCCATGTCACTTGTCTTGTAAACAGATTAAATGGAGCACAGCCACTGTCACTCTTGCATTTTGTCCACCGCTGCCTTGGTTCTGCAAGAGCAGAACTGGGCAGCTGGCAAGGGTCACGTGCTTAAAGGACTTAGGGGCTTGCAAGTCCCTACTTCAGAAAAACACACTCCCAGTCCTGGTAGAGCCTGGCTGCAAGGCAAGGTCTCTTCAGTAGTATGTCTGCCTGATGTTTCAATCTGAGAGGAGCTACTGCCTTGATGAATCTGCCAAGTTCAGACATCCCGTGTGGACTCTTTCCTCCATTATGGAAGGGAGAACAGCAGAAACCGATCTGAAAGGCTGCATCCATTATCACCTCTGCAACCTAGGTAAACCCAAGAGACATCTCCTTGTTTAGGGCAAGAAACCCAAAGAGGTGACTATGCCTGCCTAGCACGGATCTAAGATCTGCGACCCACCCCCATTCTGGCTCACAGTGGCAGGCGATTCTAAGGAATGGTTTAGAATGTGGCCCCTGGGATGATCCAGGCTAGACAAACTATAGCTTCCTTATGGATGTTTAGGCTTGGGACAGGTGACCTGACTTTGTGCTCTCTAGTTTTCCGTGGGGACAAAATAACATGCTTTTGTGGCGTACTCTTAGATTGGTAAGGTCCAGAGCAATTAGTGGCTGGCTACTATTGTCTAGTCTGGAAGCTTTACCTTCTCATGTACCAAACCCCTGGATGGCAGGGGTCTGTTTCCTATGTCTTTGGTCTCTGTCCCCTTCCAAGTATCTGAAACAGGTTGTCAGAACTGGGGGATGGAGGACTCTGTAAGGGAAGTGATTTCTTAAATACCTGAAGCTGTTATCAGCATGAGCTCACGAGGGGAGCTGGCTGAGGCCCGATGCCTGGCCTTGCCTTGGTCTCAGAGGCCCGAGTTACTGCGTGGCATCTACCACCAGGTATCTACCCTCATGAACTTGGTGCCTCAGAATAAGCAGCCATCCATCATGACTGAGAGTTTTGTGGGGTGACTGTGCTCAGATAGGCAGATCTCCTAGCGGGAGCTGCAGTCCTCTGAGGATTCAGCGCGGTTGGAACAAGCAACACGTCTCCCCCACACTGGTGCCAGCTGATACTGCCTCTGGGTTGGATGTCCTTTTGGGGTTGCTGACCAGAACACCAGAGCTGGCTTCCACCGTCATGGAAACGCCTCTCCATTCGGCTCAGGCCACTGTACTCTAAGAGAGGGAAAGCGTAATGATCTTAATCAGGACTGTTATGATATGGCACGAGAGGCGGGTCCAAAGAGTCCCACGGCGGTGAGACAGACGCGACATACAAAGAACTCACGTGGAGTTTTGCTGAGAGAAAAGGAATGGAAAAGGGGAGACCAACTTCTGGGGATAGGATGGGCCGAAGAGAGAAGCAGTGAGAGAGGCAGAGGGTGGAGGAGAGAAAGAGGGATGAGAGATGGCGCAGAGAGAAAGAGGAAGGAAGAGACGGGGGGGGGGAGGGCGGGGGGCGGAGGGAGGGAGGTAGAGACAGAGAGATGGCAAGATGGCGTAAAGACCCTCCTGCCTCTTCAGAGGCGCTCAGGAAAAAAGGAAGGGAACGGGCGGAGCTTGCCTCTTATAGGGACCCTTTGCATCTGCCTGCCTGACTGCCCGCCTACAGATCACGTAGTGACGTATGACGCAGTGACGTATGACGTAGAACGGAGTGACGTACAGCCATAGGACCCTGGGCCGACCAGGCTACTGCCTGAGTGCATCATCCTGCCAGGTGCCCGAGTAATGCCTGAATCCTAACATCGACACTCCCTCTGCATTCCATGGTTAAAACTGACCTCAGGAATAAACATCTCAGATTCAAAGGGAGAGGACAT
Organism: Alexandromys fortis; assembly: GCF_014885135.2. Lineage (NCBI taxonomy): Eukaryota > Metazoa > Chordata > Mammalia > Rodentia > Cricetidae > Alexandromys > Alexandromys fortis. Next base: position 1,985,132 of record NW_026068054.1, on the reverse strand, counting down.
AGACTGCCTCGGAATGACAGAATCCGTGGCCACCTTGAACCCGCAATACCTGAACTCCCAGGACCCCTGTCTCATTTTACACTGGACCTGGTTGGTGGCCGGGCCAGCATGGCTCCTCCCCCACTGGCTTGCCCAGAGGCGATCCAGAGCTTAACCTTCAGCGGTCATCTTAGTGTGACCATCCAGGCTGGCCTGCAGCTGTGTAGCTGCGGATGACAGCGTTTACTCCTAACAAGCAGCCCCTTGGCTAGGTAGGCGCTCTGGCCAACGTTTCAGCTGTCCATAATTTTCAGCAACTGAATTTTCGGCAATTTTGAGCCCCACCTTCTGTCTCTCTAAGAGGAGTGAGCCTCAGAGCCCTGCCTCAGCCTTACAAGGCACTGCCATGTGCTTCTTGCTCCCCTGGGCTTTGAAGACCCCTGAGCAGAGGGTTTGAACTCTGACTTCGGGAGAGAGGAACAGCAAATGCAGATGTCTTCCTCCGCTTCTCCGGGAATAGCGCTCACACGCCAACATTTGCCACACACACATGAACGTGCTATTCCCAACACGATAAATTTCACATCAGTCCTGCTGACGTGAGGTTACTAAATGCCCGATAGCATTTTCTTTGTTAAAGCGTCGCTGCAATCAACGCGCTTTCTGGTGAACTGATAGTAGACGCATTCTCTAGCCAAGAACCCAAATGTCACTCCATGCACCGCTGCCCTCATTTTTCATCGCGAGGGTGGGTGCAGGTGTCATTATCCCAGCCCCGAGCGCCCTAGCCCCTGGTCCCTATTGTGCTATGATGAACAACTCTGGAGAGAAACTGTTTACACAGTGCTGAAGCCCCCAGACGCAAGAGGAAGACAGCTGTGTAAAGTTCACACTGGCCCTGGAAAGTCCTCTCCGAATCCAGGGGTCTTGCTGGGTCAAACGCCAACCCTGTGTGAGGCTGTTCATTAAAAGTCAGAGTAGCCAGAGCAGGGCTCCGAAGAGGTGTGGCCAAGGCTTTGCCCTATCCTGCTACCGGTACTACTTGTTTGTTTGTTTTTATTTGTGTTTGATTTGGGGAAATTTGAGACAGTATCTCACGTGGTAACGCGAACTGGGCTAGTCCTCTGAAACAGCCCTCTGGCCTCAGCTTCCCAAGGACGACTGTGTGTTGTGGACTTCAGGTTCTGTTCCATCTGCCCCTTCCCGTGGAGACAACTTCGGTTTTTCCTGGCCACATTCAGTGGTCAAGTGATACTCAGGGGAAGTGGGCAGCCTGGACACCCCTGGCTGGTTAGGATCCATGCTGGGTTGGGCTAGGAAAGAGGAGACTCTGTGGAAGATGAGGGTGTCCGCCCTAGGGGCAGCGACAGAGTGAGTCACAGGGAGGTCTCCTCTCTCTTAATTTGCCGGCTCCCCACCAGCAATAAGAGGAGTGCTCTTATCAGCTGGAGAATTCAGCCAGCGGGGCAGGGTCACATACCACACGGTAGCTGTGCCTGGATCGGCTGTCTAGCCAAGAACAGGCTAGCCTTTGTTCCTGTGGGACTGGGGGTGTCACTTGGGAATGGGGGACCCAGAGTGGTTGCAATTATGTTTTTTTGAAGGTATAGAAATTGTATCTCCCACCACGGACCATGGGAAAAATAAATGGAAGGAAATATAATGTTGAGAGAGAGAGAGGCAATTGGGGTCGGTGAGAATGCCAGCAAATTCTCTCTCCTAAGTGACTGCATGGACTCAGGTACCTGTGCTATTGCGGGGACCTCTTACAGTACCAGGGAACACATTTATTGTTTCAAAGCAAGCCTATCCTCTTCTAACAGCTTCTCCCCATCATCCCAGTCTTGGACTTTGAAGAATCTTTGTAGATTATGTATTCATCTCTACTCATGCCTCCATCCACCTGACCAACCTACCCATTCATGTTGACCTGGTTCCATCCACCCTTTCACCTATGCAGCCAACCATCCACCATCCCCATCCGTTCATCCATCTATCCATTCCTACAAACCCATTCAAATCTCCCCGTCCTGTCCGCCCCCAGCAAGCGTTTGTTGAGCACATACTATCTGCCACCCAGTGGCGAGCAAGAGTAACAGGCTCCCTGCTCTCGTGAAGTCAACATGCTATTAGGAAAGATGGACAGCGGACAAACAAGAGACTACATAAGCAAAATAATTAGGAGCTGACATGAAACCTCAATGAGAAAACCCAAAGAGACAGGCCAGAAGGAGGGAGTCCTCTGGTGACCAGGAAAGGCCTTTCTCAGCATGTAACTTGGGCTTGCAACCCAAATGACAAAGAGCCAACTACACAAAAGAGAATGACAGAGGTGTTGGTGTCTGTCGCAGGCAGCGCTGGTGGTGTATGTGCACACACACACATTCAAAGTAGAGATAATAGCAAGAGGGAGGTGTGTTTTCTAAAGTAGACAGAAACCTGTTGGGCTCAAGGGGCAGCAAGGAGGCCAGACACACTAGAGCAAGCTAAGCAGAGCCCACTCGTTCAAATGAAAAAACGACACAAGGTCTACTGTAAAACAAGACAGGGCAGAGGGATTGGGTAAAGTGGCTTTAGAGCCTCTTGCGGGATCTGGCTGCCACTTGGCGTTTGTTTGATAAACTCTTTGGCAACGCTAAATCATGCCTCTAAAATCAGTCAAGTTCACAAGCCCCTCAAGGCTGTGTCTCAAGGGCCGGTACTGAAGGGGGGCAACAGGGCTTTCCCTGGGTGACATATTCCTGAACAAAAATCCTGCCTGTTTCTGAAGGGTTGACACTGTCAGCCAACGGCGTTGTGCCATGGCTTCCCGCTCGGCGCCGAGGCTCATCCCAGCTGGTTCCTGGGAGCCGCACACAGGATGTATTTCAAGCCAGGAGACTTTGAAGTGCGCGCACTCTTAAGGCTTAACAATGTCAAGCTTCATAACCCAAGAGCCGGTTTGCTGGCTTCCTACTTTAAATCGCTCCTAATTTGAAACATGCAAACATTTCCACTTTATCAGGCAGGGTTACTAAACATATTATTGCTGGAACCTGCATGGTTTATGGTCTCTATACAGCCAGAGAGCCGAGTTTTATTAAAATAGACTGTTAAGAGGCTCAACTCATTATGGAATCTTCCAGGCTCCAGAATGAAAGAGTTTTGTTTATTCTAAGATCAGGGGGAAAAAAAAAGGACTGGAAAGAGGAGGAAGATTCTGTGTGTGTGTGTGTGTGTGTGTGTACACTCTTGCTGCTACTGAGAGGTGGGAAAACAGCAGAGACCACCAACAGTCTTGGCCCTGGTCCTCACTGCCCCTGCCCCAATCTGTCATCTGTCCAAGGCCTGGCATGCGTTTGTGGGGCCTTGGATCTGCTACTTATGGCAGGACTGGTTCTGGCTTAAAGACAATTTCGGTTGAATAAAGAAAGATAGTTTTTCACCTTCAGGGAGGAATGAGCCTCTGGGACTCCATGAAGACCAGCACACAGAGGACATTAAAGATGAGACCTAATGGGAAACCACACCTGCAATCAAAAGATGTCAAAGGAGCCCCAGAATGCAAACACAGGTCCAGCAGCACAAGTGCTGTTGAATGTTCTGTGGTGAAGGAAGGGCAGTGTTAGTGATGTTAAGAATGGGACTGGGTCGGGGAGTGGGATGAAGTTAGTGGTAGGTAGGACACCTGCCTAACATCTGTAAAGTCCTAGAGTTGATCCAGTGCGCGCACACACAGAGGTGCATATAGATATAAGAAATATATATATATGAAATAGGTGATACATGATAGAAGATAGATAGATAGATAGATAGATAGATAGATAGATAGATAGATAGATGATAGATAGATGGATAGAATGAAAATACAATTTTCATCACTTATCCCTCTGCATATAGTCACCCAGACCAGAGCCTCAAAGATACTGAACCACTTAAGTGTCCTGTAACCACTTACTGGCAGACTACACTTTCTGGAGGTCAGCTTTCTCTGAAACCACTTGGGGCGTTAGACAAGAGCCCAACTGCCTTTGTGTCCCCATAGAGCCTGCACATAGACACTAACCCTAGCTATTATTTGGCACTAACTACATAATAGATGCCCACTGAGACCAGCAGAAGGCACTCCCAGTTGAGCAGTCAAATCACACAACACGCGGTTGCCGCCTGAAGTCAGGGGGGCCTGATTTGTTGGATATGCAACAGTTGATAATCAACACACCATGTCTTTTCCTCTTCAAGGGATTTTTTTTTTCTGGAAAAGAAGTTCTCCTAGGACTGACAAAGATGTCTTTGAGGCATCCTGATCATAACAGGGATGACAACGACAATGGCGATAATTGTTGTATGTGCAACATATAGAATGACCCAGGCATAGGGCTGGAGAGGTGGACCAGTGGGTAAGAGAGATTGCTGTACAGCCATGAGGACCTGCGTTCAGATCCCTGCACTCATGTAAGAAGCTAGGTGTGGTCTCACATGCCTGTAACGTCAGTACCCGGTAGTGGTGGGTGGGAGGTAGAAGGGGTATATAGGAAGATCACTGGGGCTTGATAGCTTCCAGCCTAGCCAAAAACCTGGTGTTCAGGTTTGGGGAGAGACCTTGCCTCAAAGGAATAAGGTGGAAAGAGACAAAGAAGGACATCAACATCTTCCTCTGGCCTCTATACGTACATTTGTGTGTATTGCCACAAGCAACAATCAGAAAACCACTTCTAAAGAAAAGAACGCACCAGGCTTGATTTCTAAGCATTTGTGTGTTTGTGTGTGACACCTGAGGTGAATTCTGCTATGTCCCCTACTTCACAGATGAGGAACCTGTGTTTCAGAATCTCGGTCCAGAGTCCATTATTTTTAAGGCGCCCCATGATACCACTCCACAGTCCAACTCATGGCCAAGTCTCTTGCTGGGGTTTGAATGCACCCCCCCCAAAAAAAAATGACTTGGAAGTTTAATTCCCAGGCTCTGAGTGTAGCTTAGTTGGTAGAGTGTTTGTGCATTATCCACAAAACCCTGGTTCGATCCCCAGGACCCCGTGAAGGAAGAAATGGGGAGAGCGTAAGTTTAAGGTCATCCTCCGCTCCGAGATGAGTTTGGCTACACAAGACCATCAAAAAAAGAGGGTGGGGAGAAAAGAAGGAAAGAGAGAAGAATGCAGTTGATTAATGAAATTCTCAGTGGAGCAGCATTGAAGTATTGAGCCCGATAACACAGCTAGATCACAGCCAAGGCCTTCTATTGCTGGTGCCACACATAAACGGTCTTGAGGCTCCTGCTTTCTCTTGCATATTCTTTCCCTTCCTCCTCTCCCATTTCCATTTTCCCCCCACACAGTGTGCTCTCAGTCTTTCTCCCTGTTCTCATTCTTGATCTCACAGATGCTAACGCTTCAGCCTTCTCCAGTAAGATGATATAGCAGTTATCATGGCTTACTGCTGGCCCCGTGCTCTTGGACATGTGAGAATCCAGAATTGTGAGCCAAGTCAACATGCACATTCTTTACAAGGGACTCGGTCCCTGGTATTCTTCTCTAGCAGTGTGCATGGGCAGCTGTAGGCCACTGCTGTCCAAGAATGCCTTGCACTCAGGGAGTGCCGGTTGGCTCACACTCTCGCCAGGAGCTTCCGGGTAATCACCCTACATCCTACAGTTATTAGGTTTTTATTATTGCAAGTCCAGAGCTGGACTGGACTCTAGGAATGTCTCCAGAGTCTAGCATAGACTCTCTGCCTCTACTTCGCTCATGAGAGGCTTGACTGGTCTTATCCAGACAGCCTACTGTTTTCCTTTCGTCTCTGCGGTCATGCTGCTGGACACCATAGCCAACCCCGTGAAGGCTGCAGGATTCCGAAAGAAGCCGAAGGGAGGGACAAACGGCTGGGTGTTGCTCACCGTGCTTTTAATTTTCTATCAAGTGCCACTCTCGACTCCGAGATTTCGAATCTGGCCTGGTTACAAAGTGGAGAGGGAGGAGGAGGTTGGGAAGGTGTTAACAAGCTATAAATGACCTTCCTGGCCTATTCAGGCATAAGTAATGTCTCCAAATTGCCTACAGTCAAAACTGCCAATTCCAGGCTGATTGCGATGAATCAGGCTCCCCCTATCCGCAATAATGTGATCAATTTCTCATTTCGCTGAATAAATAAGCTGGAAGACGGGGAGCTGTGTCTGACCCACCGTTAACCTTCTGCCTCATTATTCATATCAGACCTATGACATACATGTAAGAGATCCCTGGTTCAATTTTAGCTAATTATTTGTTAGGACTGAAGGCTCTGTGAAGTGTTACTGATGGTACAAGTGTCCAGGGACCTTTAGGCAGAGAAATCAGACGGAGTCAGCCTTTGTCTAAGGGAGGAAGGCAAGCGCTCCTCTCCTCTCCAGCTGAGAGCTGACAGTGGTGTGTTTGTGTTCTTGGGCATGTCACTTGCCTCTGTGTGTCATGTGGCTGTTTTGTGACATGGCTAGCTATTGCTACCTTTCATCTTTTTATTAAAGTCAATAAAGACCACTTTTACTAATCAGTTCCTGCTTTGAGGATAAATAATTCAAGTATTTCCCCTCACCCTACCACTCCCAGCACCTCCCTGGAGAGACCACAGCTTACAGAAAACACTTGAAAGTTTCCATTTAAGCTGGGCATCGTGGCACATGCCTGCGTGTTCCACATTTTGGAGGCGGAGGTTGGAGGATTGCAGGTGTGAGGGCAGCTTGGCCTACATAACAAGACTCTGTCTCAAAATATTAAACCAACATGAGCAAAACATTCTCTTAGTGGCCTTAACTGGTTGATTGCCTCTGGAGAGCTCCCCAGGCACAGAAGTGTGTCCCTGTGTGTCAGGAGGTACAAGGACACACAAGGTAATAGTAGATTATTGGCCTGCTTCAGGGATGGTGGTGACTTCACTGGAAGGAGCAGGGAAGAGCTTTTGGCTCATCCTGAAATCTTTGACCTATCCAGAGGTGGATCAATTGGGTGAAAGGCTGCAATTCACTGCTTTGTCCAAGACTCCATTTAAAAATCAGATTGATGACTCCAAGGAGGTGTCCAAGATTGGAAGCCCGCAAGTCACCATAGATAAGCTGTGTTTCTTCAGAGACAAAGGCCTTCGTCACACAGCAGACATACTATACTGCCTCACAATGATCTAGCCTTTCCCATCTTCAGACTAATGAGGGTTTTCTTCAAACCCTCTTGCTCAGAAGACTCTCTTAATTTGCATGTCTTTTCATTCTGTATTCCTGAGAAGACCAGGCCCAGCACAAGACCCAAGAGAGGTTCCTTTACATCATAAATGATTGTGTGACTCAGATGAACAACTACATCACATCTTATCTGCCTCAGGACCAGAAGTGGCGCCTGGACACCATGGATACAGTGGCACTCCTGTCATTGGAGTTACTACATGTTATCTATAATGTGCCAGATATGGTAGAAACATTTCACATGCTTTTCTCAGCTGGCCCCCACTAGTCCCTGTTACCTGATACCCTGAATCTCCACATATTAGGCACAGGGAAAAGCAGATCATAAACGTGGAGTAATTGTGCAAAGAAGACACACTTAGTGTGTAGAACGAATCCAGCTCTCCTGGCTCTGGGGCTAACTGTGATGTGAGCATAAAGTGGAGCAGGCGCTCCACCCCGCTGATGGGTGAGTGGCCATGCTTGTTAAGGGGAGAGGGATGCCGTCATATATACCTGTCTACATAGAAAACAGAAGATGCATGAGGAAGACAGAAGCAGGAGAAACAAGATGAGCAATGACAAGAGGAGAAAGAGGAGGACTACGATAACAGCAACAACAGGAGGATGATGGAGGAGAGAAGTGAGAAGAGGGGATGGAGGATGGTGAGGAGCAGGGGAAGGACCTTGCACCCTGAAGTTGCCTGTCTGATGGAGGCAGCACAACCCATTTGTGTGGTCATTCACTCAGCCATCTCCCTGGACCATCTATCGGGCTCTGTGTTGGAGGCTGAGATTCCATCAGGGGTGGGATGGTGTTGGGTGGGCTGAGCTTCCTCCTTCCTGCCACCCAGAACTCAATATCTTATGAGAAGGGATAAACATGGTGTCCGTGGCATCCAAAAGCTAAGAGAGCAAAGAGCTTCTCTGACTTCTTCTGTGGGCATCAGTCAAGGCCTGAAGGGCCACAGAAGCCATCTGTAAAGGAGCTGGAGAAGGGGAGGAGAGAGAGTCACAGCCTCCCTTTAGGAAAGGAATGCACATGCAAAACACAAAAGGGTGTAGGGGAGGGCCCGGCTTCTAGTTTGAAGGAAGAGAAAAGGTCTAGACATAGACAGACAGGGAATCAGCTGCCCAAAGACTCCCACCAGGGCAGGCATTGGGTGTGAAACTGCCCAGGGACCCAGAGCGAATGTCTCCTTCAGGTTCACAAGTCCCTCATGGGTTATGAGCAGCCCCCTCCGGTCATACTATAAACATGGTCCCATTGTGTCTCTTCTGTTTGTAAGTAGCTTGGTCTCCAGAGGGCCAAAGCAAATATTTGCTGAGCCTGGCTCTGCTCCAGCAGGGGGGGACGATGCGTGGTCAGGTTGCTGACCTTGAGCTGCTGAGACTCAAGAAGCACACAGCAACCTCCCATTCTCAAGCCAGAGCAGGGTGGGAAAAAGCCCCTCCCCCTGGTTCTGGGGGAAAGTGGTCCGGGGGACCGTTTTTTTTCTCCCTCCTTTAAGGTCCCATTCAAAAGTCTCTTTCATGTATGTGTCTAGCTTACCACAACCTTAAATTTCATGCTGTTGTTGCTTTTCCTTCCAAAATCTCTGAGAGCAATTAGTACGTGAGGTAATATTGCTTCACTGAAGATCCAAACCTTACAGCTGAGTGGTCCAGACTAAGGTTAGGTACCACCAAAGGCTGAACCCTAGCCAGAAAGGAAGCAAGGGAAGATGAGGTTCATGTAATAATGATGATGATGATGATGATGATGATGATGATGATGATGATGATGATGAAGGAGAAGGAGAAGGAGAAGGAGAAGGAGAAGGAGAAGGAGAAGGAGAAGGAGAAGAAGAAGAAGAAGAAGAAGAAGAAGAAGAAGAAGAAGAAGAAGAAGAAGAAGAAGAAGAAGAAGAAGAAGAAGAAAAAGAAGAAGAAGTCCCCTTCTGTCATTCAGGCCCTACTGTGTCTCTGATCCACAGTCAGGGAAGGGTGACCAGTGCGTCAGTGGCCACCACTTATTGGAATTCATGCATTAGCTTCTGTGTGTTCAAATCAGCTTATGGAAAATCCGCACGAGTTCCTGGATGTGGTGCCAAGGAGGGACACTGTGAGACACAAGGCAGGCTTTTCCTGTGATGTTAGGGAAATTCTCAGCTCCCCCGTCCCCAGGCCTCTGTTCCAGTCTCTAGCTACAGCCTCACTTTTTCCATCTCCTTATCAATTCCTGATAGGCAGGCTGACTCAGAGCTGGGGGCTGGTGAAGCCCAGCAGGTCTCGACCCCACCAAGCTGAGTCCCAGTGAGGCTCAGAACTTCCCCAAAGCATGACATCACCAGCAAAACTTCATGTCCACTATCCCCATAAGTGTGGTCCCTGGGCATGAGAAACTGAGATACACAGGAAGTCACCTGTCAAAGCTTGGCTGAACCCCTGAAATGGAGAAAAATTTCTGATGAGCTCTTTTTTATAATTTTATATAAATTATATAAAATAATAGATTTTATGGTGACTTTTTAAAACTCATAGAATATACTTTGATTATGGCCACTGCTGCTCCCTTTATCACCTTGTCCTCTGGTTTCTTTTCTCTTCCCTAAGATTGTCCCCTTCTTCTTCCCTAATAGTGTTCCCCTTTCTTTCATGTTGTATGGGATGTTTTTTTTTTTTTTTAAAGAAAACAACAACAACAAAAAACTAGATTCCAGTATGAGAGACAACATGGCATTTGTCTTTCCGAGTCTGGCTTTTTTCACTTAACATGGTAATCCATTTCCCTATAAATAACATGATTTCATTCTTCACAGCCAAGCAAAATTCCAGTGTGTACATGAAGCACATTCCTCCGTTGGACTCACGACAGGCATCTAGGCTGCTTCTATGCCCTGGCTATGTGAAGAGTCTTACCATAATCATGGATGTACAGGTGTGTCAGTGGCACACAAGTTTAGAATCCCTCAGCCTGGATTCTAACTTGCATGTGACAGTTCTAGTTTTAGCTGTTTGGGGCAACTCCACAACGATTTCCACAGTGGCTGGGCTAATTTATGTTCCCACCAGCGGTGTATAAAGGCCCTTTCCACTTCATCATTGTCTTGACAACCACCATTCTGATTGCGGTGAGACGGGATCTCAATGTAGTTTTAATCTGCATTCCACTCATGGCTAAAGATGCTGAATGCCTTTTCACATGTTCTTTGACATTTGCTCCTTCTTTGAAAAAGCGTGGATTTAGTTAATTTTTTCCTTTGGACTGAAGACAAATGCTACTTACAGCTTTTGAGTATATTGGCATTTATTAGCATTCTCACCAAACATTTCTGATTTTCACTCCCTTGAGTTTCAGGCAGGATCGTGTTTCCTAGACCTATGTGTGAATGGTATTGCATGACTAACACTAGCTGATGGATTATCAGAGGACGTGATATACATCATCTCCTGGCTACCCAACTGCTACTCTAAGTGGGGAAGAGGGAGAGAGGGATATGGGGTCTTCTTGAGCTATGTCTTTCTTTTCTAGAACTGTGATTGGTGGCATGGTGGTGACAACTGACTATTTAGATGTTTGGGTGACTAGAATGAGTTTGGTGGAGATGGTTAACACAAGAAATAAATTTGTGTTGATTTATGTTTCAAAATCTTGGTGCTGTTTGTTACAGCACAATACACTAGTCTATACTGACTGAAAGATGATATGGAAGCATATGGGCTTGGTGGAGGAAAGAGAGCTCCAGTGTCAAGTTTCAGTACCCTACAGTATTCTTTCCTCCTCACCTTGTCTTAAAGGAGAAGCTTTGTGAGCACTTAGCTAAACTTCTCTGCCTCACTGTATATAAGATGAGGTAACTTGCCTCAGTATTCTATGAAGCCCATAGACACTGCACGTAGTGTCTAGCCTTTTGTCTAGGCTGCACTTGGTATATTTCATTGATTCTAAAATGCCGGTTTGCTCACATCCAACACAGTCAATGCCAACTTCCAATTAATTGGCAGTGTTTTTCTTTGTAAAAACATATAAAATAAGGCTGTGTCTTCCTTCCTAATGGCATCAAAGTCACTTAAACGCTATAGTTAGCTCCTTATATTAGCTCCTTTTTATCTTTCTCATTATCTTACTGAACTTTGCTGGGTTTGCTTGACATCTGGAAAATGGCCATTGTTGTTTCAAACAAGCAGATGACACGGCAATGCTTTCTGGCATCGGAGAGACTGCAATCCCGAAGGGTTCCCCCATGGGAAGCCTGTCTGAGCATGACCTCTCAGCATGTGCGCATGAGGCAGCTCTTCAGTGAGGTGAGGACCAGCACAGCCAGGTGGACGCCAAGGTGCCTAGACAACACCCAGTGCGAAAAGCAGAAGCAAGATGTAGTCACGCAGACCCCAGTTACACTGCCAGGTGCATGTCTCAGAGGCTGTGGACCTCAGCACCCTACGTCTCCTCTCTCGGGTTTGTCGTCTGCAACACGGGTCATCAGTGGAGTTTCCACAGGGTTGCTGGAGGATGGAGAGGGGAAATGTATGTTAGGTGTATAGAGCCATGCTACCCAAAATGACAGTCCCCGGCCACATGTGGCTACAGCACTCTGGGGATGCTGCCAGTCCAACCAAGGTGTGTTGCAGGGGACTCAACATCCAGCAGATGTCAGCTCAAAAAGGAGTGCAAAATCGCTCATTAAAGCTAGGAGTCGTTTTGTGCCCCTTCAATCCCAGCCAGCACCTGGAGACTGAGGCAGAAGGATCACAAGTTTGAGGCCAACTTGGGCTATACATAGTGAGATCTGACCTCAAAACAAGCAAAATCACATTGGTAATTTTTTATATTGATACTGAAAGAATATTGTTAAATGATAATTTGGGATCAATCAATTAAATGATAATTTAGAATAAAATGAAAGATTAAAATTAATTTCACCTTTTTTCCTTTTGCTATTTATTGCATGGCTAGTAGAGAAATCTAAACTATTCTTGTCATTTGTGTTACATTGGTCTAGAACATCGCTTGGACCCACTAGATATTCGGTGAGAATCAGATGGCAGACCAGCTTTCCATCCTCTAGCAGAGAGTGCTCCATCTTCTAGGAGGGAGTGCTCCATCCTCTAGCAGAGAGTGCTCCATCTTCTAGGAGGGAGTGCTCCATCCTCTAGCAGAGAGTGCTCCATCTTCTAGGAGGGAGTGCTCCATCCTCTAGAAGGGAGTGCTCCATTCTCTAGAAGGGAGTGTTTATGTTCATCCAGGCTACTCAAAGGGGAAAAGAAAATAGTTTAATGTGGACAGATCTCTCTATGACAAAGGACATTTAATTGCACACAGATGACACATTGCCTCTACCATCTGGCCCAGCCATGCCAGGCATGCTTGCTGTGGCGTAATGGTCCTTCCCCCCTAAAATCTCAGTGGGTTCTGTACCCACTGTGGTCACTGTTTTATCCCTGGCATCTATTAAGGTGCCTAACTCAACCCAAGTAATCAACAAGCGTTTGTGCAGAGAGTAGATCCACTCTCCAGAGGGTGTCAGGCATTTGAGCTTTAAATGCTCTTTGTTTAACCCAAGCTATAGTATGTATGCATGATTTAAGGAGAGCAAGAGCTTGGACTAGGAGCTGGTGAATCCAGTACTTCTGTCTGGTAAATGAGAATACTTCTGCTTAATTTTGACTTCCCAGAGTTACTGGGGGGGGGGGGACAGATAACAAATGCGGAGAGAGAGCGAAGAAGGTGAGAGAGGGGAACGAGTTCACTCAGCTCTATGGGGCCACCAAACGTGTGCAAATTCTGGCACAGTCTCCGTATGGCACCATTACGTGCACGCTCACACGAGCACATGCATACACACCTGGATACACAGCTTGGGGAGAGAGGGTGGACCTTTCCACTTTGCCTTCTATGATCACAAGTGGGGGGCGCCAAAATTATTTCATAGAGGACACAGCCCTAGGCACAGAGGTCCCCACAGCTGGTGGACATCAAACAGTTCGTAGGAATAATATTTTGAGGAATCGAGTGTAAACGAATGGGAAACACATGGATTACATTTCCGCAAGATACAAATGGATGTAAAAAATGAAAGAAAGCCTTCAGTTAGAGCACGATGAAATAAAAACTGCCGAGCCAGAAGATCCCACGAGGACTGTGTTCTTCCAGGCCTGACAGCACTCCTTTGCCTGTGCTAGGGAAGGTTTGAGTGACGGGAAAGGAGGGGGTTGCCTACGAGGCCAGAAAAGCTCCCCTGAGACGCAGCTGTTGCCTCCTGCCTTTCCCCTTACTCTTCAAGGCTTCAGTGGGAACTTGCAGGAAGCTCTTCCCCAGCAAGGCAGGGAGCCACTCAGCCAGCCAAAGCTGGTGCCTGGGTCTATCCCGCGCAGCCCGAGAGCTGCGGAGCAGATCGCTCCCTGCATCAGAAGGAACGCAAGCTAAACAATGTTTAATTGACACAGCGGATTGTTTACTTTCAAATAATTGCACCAAATTGTAGTGCTTAAAAAGTACTCAGACTTTGCCACTTGGCCCCACAGGCCAGCTTCAGGGGGTTGGGATGGGTTTGGGGGAGGGCAAAGACCCTTGGGTGGGCAGATGTGAGAGCAGCTGCAGAAAGATGAGGGGGTTTCCCCTCACTGGGTGCTTTGTCCTGGAAACTGGGTGAATGTCTCCAGACCCTTGAGGTCTTCATACGGCTCCGACTGGTCAGAGTTGGCAGATCTGGGAACCTGCTACTTTGAACAGAAGAAACAGTTCCAGAAGTCAAAGAGCCAGGCACCCACCTGGCACCTCCCGAGGGCAGGAGTGTCTGCCCTGTCAGAGTTGTATCACAGAAACACTGAAACATGTCTGTGTTCCTCACAGTGCAGTGGTTCACATATATGACCTTTGCTTTCTTGCTCACCCCAAACCTTGTATGGAGACCCAAGATGCTCACCCCTCCAGAAACTAGAAAGCCAGAACTAGGCACGGGCAGTATTCTACCCACTCTAAATCAGGGACAGTGCCCATACTGACCAGCCAATGCCGACCTGGGCCCCTAAGAGCTAAGATGTCACATCTGATGGGCACCCATGCCCAGGCAGGCGCTGGGTCACAGTGAGCCAGCAGGAAGCCATCTATCTGACAGAGGAAGATGCATCACAAGCTGGGACAGCCTTTGCCAGGCCTCTGTCCACTCCCCACGACTCCTAGGCCAGCACTTAAGCCGAGTTAAAACTGTTGAAAATATTTGGCACTGCAGGCAAATTTGTAATATGCTGCTTGGGGGCCTGTGAAAATATCTGAGAACTGAAAACAAATTGGCTCCCAAAATATAAAAAGGAGCTCACAAAACTAAAATTAATACAGTTTTAAATGTCTACAAGTCGTAGCATTACGTCAGCCCCGCACTGTGAGCCAACTCAATTTGTATACGGTCATATAAAGATTATGTGTAATGTGGGCTGCAAGTGCTTTCCTTCATTTCATACAATGAGAACTGGATTTTCTGAAGTTCAGTCCATAGGTGACTTTGAGCCTAGGGTAAGAAGAGCTCAAATCCAGGGTCAACCGTGGCTCAGCTAGGCATACGGCTTCTTCCCTGTGTGCTTCTAGATCTTCGAGTCTTTCCCCCTCAGACCCTTCCTAGTGCCTCTGCGGGATCGGCTTTTAGTACTTGATACTTAATCACCCGTGTTTGTTTAAACCTGGCCTCAGCTTTCTGTGTCATGACCTTCGGCTCTCTCCTTGAGATTGTCTGTCCCTACAGTGTCAATTGTCACATCCTTGTGGCCGGCTTCCAAATCCCTGTCCCCAGTTCCAGCTTCCGCCAGAGTGCCAGACGTATATCTTCCAGTGGGGGTTGAGTGTTCCCTCTCGGATGTCTCACACACACACACACACACACACACACACACACATACACACACACACGTTTGCCCCACTGGTTGTGTCCCCGGGTCTCCAGCCTCGCCCTCACACCCTCCTGCTCCTATCCACCCTCCCCAGCTTCCTCCCCTCTCTCCCTTCCCATCATGCCTTCTGTCAGTACACGGTCAGCTGGGGCCAACGCTTGCATTCAACAAGTTCCCTTCCAGAAGCCTTTTTACCCAGCTGAAGCAAACCAGGTTCCTGGGCCGTCATACAGAGCCCATTTGTTCTGGCCCCAGTTTCCTTCTGCCCAACGCTCCTCCTACGAGTCCCCAGTGCCAATACCGTTTCTCCAACTAACCTGTCCTGGTCATTATTCTGATCCTCTCTTCCTCCTACTGTTACATTGCCACATTGCCATTTAGTCTACCAGCCCGGACAGCTCACCTCTTTCCCTCCATCCACAAACACCTCCATGGGAGCGCCAAGCTCAACCTGAGAATAGCTAATTTTATTGCCCTGTTTATACAGTATTGCCCTGTGATACCATGACTCTACCTGACACTTCAGATTAACTCATTTAGTCCAGGCAGTTGTGCTACAGAGGAAGTATCCGAGTCGTCCCATTTCACAGATGAAGGGAGTAAGGCTCACTGAGGTTAAATAGCCAGACAAAGGGTGTACAGCTTGTGAATAGAGCCGGAATAGGAAGAGCAAAAGCCCAGCTCATCGTCTTTTTTCACACAGCCCTCCTTCCGCAGCCCTGCCTATGCACTGCTAAGTGGTCTGAACTGTTCCACAACCTCTCTCTTTTCACGCTTCTAGCCTCCCGTGCCACACCCTTGGGTATAAGAGAAGCCGAGCACAGGTAAGCCTATGGGCTGGTAGCAAGTGGTTAATAACACAGTCCTGCAATGCTTGCCAAGGTGCTTATAACTCATCATTTTGTCTTCGTTTTCTCAGGGAGGTAGGAGGTCCGTTGGCATCGGGCTTTACACACGAGGAAACTGAGAGCAGAAATGTTCGGTAGCTTGCCGAGGCTACACAGCAAAGAGCCATCATTTTCTCACGGCCTGACGATGCTCCTTTCCTGGGCTTACAGGGAGAGTACCAACAGTGGGCTTCCCCTTTCTGCCCCACTGCTCCTGTGTGTCAAGAGGATGAACCCCTGAAGACAGAAGGGGATGGGTTCAGCTGTGGCCTCGGAGCAGGTGTGAACAAGGGTCTATGACAGGATAGGTCCTGCCTTTGCCTCCTTTTCCTTCTCTCTCCTCTATTGTTCCTCCTTCTTTCCTCTCTGTCCTCCCAGTCTCTCTGCTCCCCATAAAGCAGGATTTGGGTCACCTCTGGGATCATGTCCTTGAAGCCCCCTCATGGAGAGGAGCACGCACACAGATGCCCTGAGTCAGAGCTTGCGGCAGAGGTTCCCTCGTCAGACACCTTCAGGGCAGCCCAGGTCTGTCTTTGCAATCCCCAGATGAGATGCTACAGAGCAGTCTCAGGTTCTGGAATGGAAACTGCTTTGGAGAAGATGGTGAAAAATACAGCAGACCCTCTCCACGCCACCACCGCCACTATCATCACCACCACACCGCCACCACCGCCAACACCACCAGCAGCAAAAATAGAAAACGCCAATGAGGAAGTAAGGGTGTCTACCTTTGTCTACGCTCCTCCAAAAAGCCCAACTGGGCACAGTTGCTAGCTTCTAAATTTGGGCATTCGTGGGCACTGACTGGCAGGCTCTGGCAGGCTGGAAAAGGGCTCTTGGGGCCTGTGGCTTGCCCGAAAACCAGACAAGCCCCAAGTTCTAAACACAAAGCAGCTGTTTGCCCAGAATCCGAGCCTGTCCCTATCATTGGCTCTTCCTCCCTAGTCACCCTTGCCCTCTCTCCCTCTGTTTCATTATTAAAGTGCCAGGAGTGTGGTGTGAATGAGACCTATGATGGTACACACTCAAGCTACGTTATCTGCCACAGACAATCAGGGGTTCGGGGCGGGCCGGCAGGCCATCCGGCAGCCATGCCTCAGCGCCACTGTTTACCGAAGAAAGGGAAACGAGAAATGGATCTAGGGTTGGTGCGGGGGCTGGGTCAGGCAGGCGCAGGATTCGGTTGCCACTCTTTCAGCCCTGAGAAATGCCAGCCGATCTGTATCAGGCCAAACTGGGGTATCTCTCAGGTAAATCTCCCCTTCCACGCTCAGAGCCAGGGCTCTACTTTCCGATGCCCGGCAGAACAGTCCACCCACCGAATCCGCCTGATCAGATGACACACCAGGGACCAGGTAAGGCTGGCATCCTGACACACCTCCTCACTGAGGCCCTTTGGACCCGCTCTGGAAGAGAAGGACCCCCCACACCCGCCAGGAGATTTGCCTACCTGTCTCCATAAAGCCGTCACTGTCCTAATAAAGTAGGGTGGAACTTGGCCTACTTTGTAAAGCCAGGTTCTTTAATTTATTAAAAATCACTAACCACCGATACCAGGCCCCTGATAACCAGGAGAATGACTGCCTGCTAAGTGCCTTCTGGCACCAGGTACCACGGTCCATGTCTTGCTCCTTAGTCTAAGAAGCCAATGGGCAGGTAGTTTCCTGCCCACAGACTGGAAGGCTGAGATGTATGCGGGCCCATAACCATCTCAAGGAAGTGCCTCTCAAGGGACCAGGGCAGGACCTCTTGGTACCTACGCCTGTGTTTGCCCCTGCCCACATTCAACCATCTTTACCAGTCTATCCTGTCTTTGTATGAGTTGATATTTCCTCCTGGATGCCTATGCTCATCCACAGTACCACCTGGAGTGCTAGTCTCTCCACCAGGACGAGTCCTTTTGACAAAGGCGGCCCTCATGTACTTTCTTGGCCCTGATATTTCTGACGTCCTGAGTCCAGTCAAAGGCTTTCAGGTAGTAAATCAAGTTGTTCAAAAATTAAAAATAGGCAAGGAGGGAAGGGAGGGCGAGACTCACAGTGACTGGGACTTTGAGCCGTGCTGTATAAAAATAAAGACTGGCTCAGTGTTGGCAGGAGAGGTGCCAGCTTGCCCCAGCTCTGAGGCTGGTGTCCTTGGGGCACACTCCTTAACGTGGCCGCATGCTGGGCCCCCGGTGCATGATGTGCCCTCACTGGGCCACGGTCCAGGGTGGAATGTGACTTCCTGTGGGATGCAGGAGGATCTAAAGGGTCATGTCCAGTTGACAGGCCATACAGGGGATGGATTTGGCAGGTCCTCATGTTTTCTTTCTCAAATAGCTCTTAGGAGTCCATTTTCTAGTCCTTTCCTCCAGTCTGTGACCCCAACCTTCCCCTCTCCTGCCCCCCTCCTCCCCTTCCTGCTCTCAGTGAGTGTGGCGGGAACCTGGCCAGCCAACGCCTGGGAGAAATGAAGACATTGCTCAAAAGGCATGTTCCAGTGGCTGAGTGTTGGCAGCCAGAGCTGTGGGGGATAGAGCCTGCTCCCTGCGCATCCCCTAAATATCCTAAGTATGTCCCCTCTTTGGCCGCAAAACCACAGCAATGTCTCCTCGCCTTCCCCTCCTCCCTCGGACCCAGGGTCTGCATGCCCACTGTCAGGCCTCAGTGGCGCCAGCGCTGCCAAGGGAGGTGCTGCGGCCAGCCGGGAGCTTGGCGGACTGCTGGGCTGGTACGCAAACCAATAGCACATCCTTCCCAGCTGTGGCCACTGTGCCTCGAGCTGATTTCAGGGGTCAAAGCGTCTGCATCACGAGAAAAGGAAAGGAAGGCCTTCTAAGCTCATGTTACTTGTTTGGGACATGACTTCCGTCTTCTCTCTGTTCTTTGGCCAATCCCTGGGCACCGCTGCACACGGAGCTCACCGTTTGGGCACACGCTCCCAAGGCTATGCTGTTTCCCACACGGAGTGGCCCTTGGAAAGCTCCTTCCTGCCCCAGATCTTTTCTGTGCTGAGTCTACAGGGAAGTAAACAATTTGGGAATTTTCTTGGGTGGGGGTTGGTGGGAAGGGTTCAGCAAGGGGACCATGGCCCACCAGTGGCACCAACGGACCCCTCCCTGTAGCCTCATGTTCTACACTCACCGCACAGAGAATATCCTTCTCCTGTACCGAGTCAGATGCACTGGGGCCACAGGTGCTGGTCTTCATGGGCTTCCAAGAGAGGTGGGAAGAGTTTTTATCCCAATGGGAGTGGGCCAGTGCTGAGTCAACAGGGAAGGGAAGTTCTTCAGGAGACAGGGGTGGCATAGGGACTTCATCCTGGACTTCCTCGTAGGCTTTCCTGATCCTGGGGTCAGAAAGAGCTCTCCTCCTCTTTCTTCAGAGAGATCTTCAGATTTCAGCACCCACAGAGACCTGAAATTTTTATAGATGATTCTCTTTCTGTGCTTTGGCAGGTTCGAGTCCTCTTACTGTTTCTAGTAATATCTAGATGGGCTCAGTGCATGGAGCAAGCTCTGAACTTACATCCCAGTCACCCAGTAGCTTCCTGTGTACCCCTCATCCTTCTCATTTAGGATGGCATCACTATCACCTGCTGTCCTGCTCCCGTATCAGCTTCTCCTTAAAGGTCCGCATTTTGACTCATGGTATCCACACTCAGGGCCCTCCACACATGATCTCCACTTGACGCTGCATGTGTATGACATGCTCACACTCCTGCCTGGGTCTTAGCCAGCATCTATTTGCTGAGTTACTTCCTCCTCTCCCCTCTGGCTGATTACATCCCAGCCATTCAGCTCATGATGCACGTACCCGAGGGCTCTTCCTCACCTCCTCGGGGGAAACTTTAGGGTTCTAAATTGTGCCCTGCTTTATTTTTCAGGTTAGCTATGGCTTCCGCCCCTTTCCCTGCTTCTAGACCCCAATTCAGGCATGATATAACTCAGTGTAGCAGATAAAATACACATCTCCTGGCCACACACTCTTCTAGAACCTCGCCACTCTCAAGATATGAAGCCTTGCTTCTCTTCCTCTCAACCCTGCAAAGGACTATCTCACATACAGCCCAGTAGGAGTGACGCCAGGAGACTCCGGAGACTTGCTCATTTCTGGGACACGAGCCTTTGTAGCCTAGTGATGATATAGAGAGACCACCTTCCCTGAAGCCACCACACTGGAGAGCTCACACAGAGAAAGGAAGAGTGGGGGAGGAGGGGAGAGAAGAACAAGAGAAGAGGAAAGGGAAAGAGGGGGAGGGAAGAGGAGGGGAGGGGAGGAGAGGGAAGTCAAGGGCAGAGGAGGGAGGGAAGAAGAAAGGAGGAGGAGGAAACAGCGACCATCATGGATGACTTCAGACATCTCCATTCCCACATCATCCAGTGCGTCTTCCAAAGACACCCAAGGCAGAACAGCTGAGCCCAGTCACCCACAGACCACGAGATCTTAGGTAAACTCCCACTATTGGGGCTTCTGTCGTAAAGGTTATTACAAGAACCAGGCTACAGGGCCAGAGAGTCCTGATTTCAAGGCCCAGCTGCTGGCAAGCCGCCCCAGCCAGGTCATATGGCAGCTTCACTGTCTTGGCTTCCTCACCTGTTCAATGGGAACTCACTCTTGGTAGGCTACTTGTGGGGCTTCCAGACATACAGGAAGTGTCCCATAATGCGTCTCCACTCAGTGGGGTCCTGGTAGGACACCTTGCTTATAAAACAGTCCCTTCTAACTATCCAGCCTTAGGGAGCCAAGTGTCAACCTCAGGTGGTCAAATTCTACCCTGCTTAATCTCTTCCACCTCGGACGATGCCTTCTGCCTTCCCAGCAGCCAAACAGCAGCCCCAGGTCAAAGCCAAAATGTCCTCTGGCCCGGGCTTTGCACCCCGTCCTTGCCACGGGCATTGGTATATTGGGGGAAGCTTTAAATTTGCCGTGCTCAGCCAGAGAATGACGACGGCAAGGCTCTCAGGAGCTTTTCAGATGTCTGGTGGTCCTTGGAAGGCTTCCCTGCTCAGACCTTTTGGGCCCCAATGAGCAATTTATCCACTGGGGCAAATGGATGGTGGGACATGGCCTCTCAGAGTCCTGCAACTGTCCGACCTGCTGCCTCAGACGAACATGCATGGCAAGAGATGCGTAGATGGTCCAAGAAGGGCGCCATCACGTGGGTGAGTCTGGTGGAGTGTCTGGAGAAACTGTCACCACAGCTGAGTAACTCTGCTAAGACAGCCTTAGACATGAGGCAGCTTCAGCAGGGCGTGGATCTGAGCTGGACTGTGAATAGCTGTGAACAGCTGGGCTGGAAGTAGGATGCTCGAAGGCCACTCGTGGTCCTACGGTCAGCAGATGCAGAGGCTGATGTGAACAAGGAGGTGCACCTGCGGCCCTTGTGGTCACTGCTCCTGACCTCATGCGGACTGGAGAGGCAAGTGGATGAACAAAATGGGGAGGTGCTGTGGGTTCAGGCAACTTCTTACCCAGTACAGTAACTACTTAGGACTCATCCTCAGCACAGGGTTCGACCTATTTCCCAGAGGATGAGAGTTCCAGGGAGGAGCCACAGGGATCCTAGGTAAGGTGTTTGCTGACTTGCTCTGTCTCACTCCTGCACTGCACAGCCCGAGGAAACCACCTATGCTGGCTCACACCCATTTCCGGTTCACTGCTAATGAAAGGACAAGCCTGGTTGAAGCCATTCACGATGCCCTCTTGTGGATCATTGCGCTGTGCCATTTCCCACAACAGAGAGACTCCAGAGGTGCTGGGGATGAGGCCCATCTTGGCCTATGAAGGCCTGACCTCAAAGGTCCTTACAGCCTTGCCACCTCCAGGCTAATGGATAAGGGATTAGGGGTCTGCAGACAGGCTGTCCTCTGCTTTAAATTGTATTAGAGAAAGTTGTTGGCTGGACCTTGTTGATGTAACCCCTAAAGCCCTTTACCAGTCTGTGTTCAGATGAGGGTGACAAGGTAAAGGAAGTCCTTTGCCCAGCCTTGGCATCAATACCGGCCTTTCCACTACCCCCCAGCCTCCCTTAGGGCAGCCTTTGCTCACTGTCTGCTTCCTGGGTTGCCTTGCTCAGCCCCTCACAGTCTGTGTGGCAGCACCAGGACTGTTGGCAGCTTTAGGCCAGGTCTATGGCCCTCAGTGTCATTGCCCCCATCCCCTCCCTTTATCCTGCTTTAGCCCACTAACTCTTCCTCCTTCTCCACTCATCAGCCCATGGTGCTTCCTCCAACAAGCCTCCCTGGCCTGCTTCTCATAATTCCCAGCATTTTCTCTTGGTCATTTCTTGTCACCCGTGTGCCACCTCAGAGACTCCACACCATACCTACAGGCTGTGCCTACTCTACCTGCCCCAGCACCCAGCACCACCAGGCCTGGCACACATAGCTGCCCATAGACTGCCGAGCAAGTGGGTGCAGGCCAAGTGCCCTTGTAGAGAAAGGGGAAGGGAGAGAAAACAAGATCTTCTATGATTGAGCCAATGGAGTCGCTGGAGAGAGCGAAGCCGAGGAACTATAAATAGCCTGGAAGTCATGCATATTACATTAGGGGTGTTGGTGACAGCTTAAGTATATTTCCATAAGACTCCATTATATTTACGTATTAGTTAATGGATACTTAAAATATTATGTTACCGTAATGCTCATGTTTTATTAGCAAACTATCGCATCAAATGGAGTTGCTAAGTGTGATGGAAAATTGGCTCTGCCGCTAGATTTCTGTATTTTCACACCGAATTTTTGATTTCTAATTCCCCAGTCCCCCACGTCTGGTGAGGAGGTGATTTTCCTCGGAACACATGTGATCTCTGCCTTCCACTTGAGCTGGAAGTGTGGGAGGGTGAAGGACCCCAGCCTCTCCACAGCCAGGGGACTCCCCAGAGGGTGTGCTAACCTGCAGGAGAGGGGTTAAACTGCCCGCTCTCTCTGCGCCTCGGTTTGCCTCCTCTATTAAGGGAAGGAGTTGAACAGTTGGACTTGATGGCAGTCTCTGCACTAGCCAGAGAGAGAAACAAAACCAACATGGCATGAGGATACCTGGAAGGAGGTGGAAGGGGTAACGGTATGCCTGGAATCCCAGCGCTAGGGAGGCTGGGATAGGAAGATTTGAGATGGTGAGGCCAACAATGATCTAACGAGCTACATAATGAAACCTAGGGAGAGGTTGGAGTGGGGGTGTGGGGAGTAGGGGGAAGGATGCGTGAGAACTCTGCAGCCTGGAGGCCCAGGAAGCTTGAGACCCACAGCATACAGGTAAGAAGGGCATGTTCCTTGAGACTTTCAGCCTCTCCTCTGAAAGCCTTCGACTGACTGGAGGAGGCCTATCCATATCACAAAGATTCCTCTGCCTCATTCAAAACCTACTTTCCACTGCCAACCACAACACCTTACAAAATGCTAGGGAGGTCCCTTCCCTCTTTTAACCTTTGCTTGTGGGTGCGAAGACAGACTGGAGGAGGGAATGATGCGGGCAAGAGCTGTGTAGTGGGGAAACAGCTGGTACCGGGGACTGGATTGGGCTACAGGGGTGGGAGGAACTTATGAACCTCCTCTGTTCCTCTCAGTGGCCAGTCTAGAGGCCTGAGTGTCCCTAAGTTATGGTCATGGGGAAAAAAAGCTGGAGGGGGCAAACATGGGGTCCCCCTACCATCCAGGTATCCCCAGACTTCTGGCTTTTAGCTGTGTCCACAAAGGCTTGGCAAGAGAAGTGCCATTCTAGAAAGAACGTGGACTCCATGAGAGGGATTCGTGTTTAGATGGCATGCCAGCAATTCCTTAACTCTGCCAGATTCTTCAACGGTGTGGGGTGTCCTGCAGAACTAGAGCCCAGGCTGTCTTTCTGGCTGAGAACAGGATTCCATAAACGCTACATGCAAAGAAGTGAGTGAGCAAAACCATGGCAAGGATTCAGGGTGGAGGAGACCAAGAGCTTCACTTGCTGAGTGACCTTGGACAGCTCCAGAGCTTTCTCATCCTGGCCTCCTCACCTGAAAAATGGAGCTTTAGACAGTGCTTGCCAGGGGATGACCCATTCTTAGGACGTGGGTTGGATGCCAGCAGGCGAGGGATGCAATTTGGGTCTCTTCCCAGTCCTCACAGCGCTGACACCGAAGCGTCAGACCTCTGGTGTGTAAGATTGCAAACACGTAATTAAAGATATGGGACTCAAGTTATGAAGGAGCGACAAGCCAGACTACAGCTCAGGACTGCCTGAACTGGGTTTGAACCTTAAAGTTGAGGAGTTCTAGGAAGACTGGACAAATGGCATTGAGCAAGGCCTGCAAGTGAGGCCAAGAGGGAACAGCGCAAAGCAGAGGGCAGAGCCAGGTCTAGCCCGCTGTCCCTGCTCAGCTGCCCAGACTGCGTAGGCATCAGCACAGCTTGGTACAGCAGGAGAGACCCAAGAAGCTTCACACACTTAGCAGCTCACCCTGTCGGAAAAAGATTGCCGACACCCAGCACTGACTCTACTTAGATTTTTCTGGGTGCTGGGAGGGCTCCATAAACAATGTATTGTTGTGACTTTTACTAGGTGACAGGTGACACTACCACTGAGCTGGTGTGGTGCAGGAACCAGAGACTGGCTGCCTTCCCCTGCACTGTGCTCAGTTCCATTTTTTTTGGAGGGTTGCACGGCCTCAGAGCGAGCGGGAAGAATGGCCTTCCGGCCCAGAAAGCAGCGTGCCCAACTTGCGAGTGGGAGATGACAGATGGTGTTTGGAGCGTGGTAAGTGGCACGCGGAAACAGACTCCCGTTTCCACCTCCAAAAAAATACCTCTACCCCGCATGTGGCCAGTAGTGGGCTGGAGGGACCCCCAGCTGTCAGCAGGCTGCTTGGCCGGCAGCTGGGCCGCAGTGCCGTGAGACGCAGCACATTAACCGCCTGATTGAGTTATGACAGCTCCTCGCGCCCAACGGGAAGCCGGGGAGGCGGGCCTAGCGGGGGCCGCACACAAATGATGATAGAGTGCTCGCTTTAAGGAACCGTCTCGGCAATATTTCATGCTGGCAGAGGGGAGGGGCGGCAGGCTGCCCCCGTGGCACAGCTAACTACTCCATCAACCGAGTTGATTCACAACGCAGCTACTCCCCGTCATAATATTTCAAACAAATGGGGCCGTGGATAGAAATAATATCTGCATCAATATTAACCCTGAAAGAACTAATGGACAGAAGCCATAATTTCCTGGACACTCTAATAACGCATTGTGGTCATCCTTGGCATGGGACAATTTTTCTTTCTCTCTTTTCTCTCCTCTGCTTGTCTGTCTGTCTCTCCCCCTTTGGAGCTCTTATAGATCTACCTTGCTCACCCCAGCCTACAGCTTGGGGATACCAATAGCCTCTGCTCTCACCTCCTGTCAACCTTGGCACTTCACTGAAGAGAAGAGCGGGAAGTCAAGGGTTTGTGTGCACTGCTCCAAACCCGGTAAGTCACTCTGCAGGGCTGGATGAGGAGGACTGCCTAGCCAAGGGGAGATGGCCTAGCAAAGAAGACAGAGGAGAGAGACCCTGCTGAGCTTGCCCCACATCCATCCCTACAGCAGATGGTCGCTGTCCACCTACTGTGTTCTGGCCCTTTACAAACTGCTTGGGAAAGCAAAATGTCCCAAGTATTTATTGATAGTACAGGGATGGACGTTTGAGAGGCCCCAGCACGCATCTAGTTAATGACACAGTGGGGTAGCAAGACCAGGATGTCCCACAAACCCCACAGTGTTCTATCCTTGAGCAGAAGTCTGGGATTCTTGGACAAGTAAGATGTGCAGACTGGGTTGGAGTCGTCCTAAATCACAGAGCCGAGGCCAGGCTCTGTGGAGACGTTGGAGCGGGGTGGAGCATGTTCTCCAGAGGTTGCCCTTTTAGTGGTGTTCACCCCAGTGTGGTTCCAAGCTGAGCTGACCTCCTGTGGCACACTCACCTTTCCTTCTGCAAAAGAGACGCTCTCTGCAGTGGGAGACAGGCCCAACATTCTCCAGGGCTCCGATGGTCACCCGTGCTGAGTAGATCACCGCAGAAACACCACACTCCTGGCTCAGATTCTTGAACTGCAGCGAGTATGGGAACCAAGGGAAGGGGTGGGGTGGGAACTCGCTGAGTCTGTAATGCTTGAAGTCATAACCAGAGGCCAAGAGTTTGTGCTTGTCAGGGACATCCTGCTGTTGATTCAGGATGCACTTAGGAACCGCTCATTCAGATTGCTATGACGAGGTTGGTGTGTTGAGAAAAAGGCTAGAATGATGGGGCTGGGCAGTGGCCTGTGCTCCACTGTGTGCCCACAAATTCAAGAAGCAGGTGAGCGATAGCATGGATTGACTCTCCTAGCTGCAGAGTTGACTCTGCCAAGTTCCTATTGAGGATCCAGGGCCCAGACCCATGTGGGCAAGGGGTATGGGGAGCCTGGATCTGCTCCCACAACGAGGGCAAGAAACCAGAAAGGCATTGGCTACATACCATCTTCATTCCCACACTGTGGGCGTGACCTTCACACTGTGGGCTTTTTTATTTCCAGCAGATCTTTTCCGGAAGTCATTGATGGTAACTTCTGCATCCTTTCTGACTGAGGGTCAGTCAACTTCTTTTCTGTTAGAAGCTGAGAGATCTGGTATCTCACATTGCTATGTGCCATGCTAACGTTACCCAGACTCTACCTCTCCACACTGTGCAGGCTGTAGTTGTCCCCTACCCCTGCCTCATCTTCCCCTGCACACTGCTGGTCTCACTTCCTGCCTGCCTTATGGAATGCACAGAGCTTGAAAGGCATTTCCTTGATGGAAATGGACGAACCCTTGCATCGATCCTCCTACTTCCATCCTTGACTCCTGCCTCTCACACCTGCCCAGGCACCACTTCCTTAGGAAATGTCCTCAACACAAGCCTTTGTTGTGGGCTTGGCTTTGAGGGGAGCCTTCACCTTCACTTGCAGAGAGAACCTCCAAAAACCAGATCGATTCCAAGTCTGTCGGAGGCCATCCCCATCCAACCCACTGACTGATGCCCGCTGAGCTGTGAACTCGAGGCCTCACATGCTGGCCTAGGGACTCATTGATGGACATTCAGCAAGGGACAGACACCAGCCTGAAGGAGTTCCTGGTATATGGAGGACACAGATTCCCAGCCAAAGGCAGCTTGCAAGGACCAAGGACCAAGTGCCAGCATCAGGAGAAGCAGAGAAGGGTACCCTACCCACCCTGCCCAGGCTAGGTGACACTTGAGCTGAGATCTGTCACTAGACCAGGACAAAATCCAAACTAGCTCTTCAGTTTTCAAAGTCCACCGGGGGTGGGGTCAGGAACTGGATACAAGCAATGGGTATAGCTTACATCAGAATCCATTGCGGTCTAATGATCTGTTCTCAGAGACCAGGGCCTGGCCAGCCCAGGCGGTCTACTTTTTCCTCTCTGGATTTTGAGGGTCAGAGAGAGCAGGTTCTTAAACCAAGGGCACGAGATGTGAGCCCAGGATAACCTACCACCGCACAAGGCTCCAGGCTGGCTCTGGGCTTTAGCCCCCTCCTCCATCATGTCGTTTCCTCTTGTTCTTCCATCAGGCCTCTTCCTCCTCCAGGTCCTTTCCCTACCTGGGTCCTTTTCCTACCTGGACAGACATGGCACCACACTGGAGGAAGATTTGGGTCTGGGGGTGTCAGGATTTCAGGGGATGTGACTTTAGCAACAGAACCTGTTTCCTGAAATAGATCACCTCCTTCAGGACCTCCTTCCTCAGAATAGAAAATCAACTCAGTCCAGCCAGACAATGCTGCAGAGGGATTCCAGGCAGGTTTGGAGGTCCTCATAGGAACCCTCCCTCAATGTCAAAGTATAGCTGCTTTTAGTATGCCTTAGGTTCTAAACAGAACCGGGAGCGTAACAAGACCCAAAGAGAGTTTAGAGATGAAAGGCTGGGGGCAGTCAAGTAAAAAGCTGCGAGGGCCAGCTTGCACTCACTTCTGAGCTGGGGAGAGGGTCACATGCACAGCCCCTAAGCGACTCTCCTGGGCCTTTGAAGTAGTCAGGCTTCTCCTGTCTTCTCATGGAGCCACCAAGTCTTGATCCCCAGGACCTGCTTGGGGAGAGGCCTCTGCTTTCCTTTCGGTTCTGGGAAGTGTGGGTGAGTGCAGCTCCTTCAAGGGTCATAGGATTGGCTACTGATTTCAGCTGAGGGTCTGCATTTCCTGGGCTGAGACTGGAACAAAATCTCTTAGATTCTTCTGGGCCAGCTCTCAGACCCGCCGAGGTTGTGGAGTCAGCAAGGTCTCTGTTCACTCTCTGGAACCAGCGCATCTTGACTGAGAACAGAAAGACAAGGCAGCCAACCGTCAGAGTCAAACATCGCAGACTCTTTGTCTAAGCAAGGAACCCACAAACAATGTGATTTGCCTCCTGGCCCGGCATCCTAGAGATCCATGCTTTCAGTTTTGTTCCTACCTCACTGTGTGACTTTCTCTCTTGGAGTCTCAGTATCTCCATCTACAAAATATTGATGGCGGGGACATCTGTCACATCTGAAATGAGAAGTGTGCTCTGGCAGGTGTGAAGGGAAGTGAGAACCAGCTTTGGGGAAGAGCCCCTTTGCAGCCCGACAGCCTGCAGCATCCGTGGGAGCAAAGTCATGTATGTGGAATTCTAAGATTACTAAAGTTCTTTATTGCTGAAGGGGGAAAGGGCCGAATATTGCTTAGCAAATTACCATGTGCTGGGGGCACCGTTTATGCCTTGACACAACCATTGGTCAGCAAATTGGTCACATTATTGGTTAGTAAATTTGAAGCTGCAGAATTATTTATTGGCAAATTAGAGACGGCAGAATTATTGGTTGGCGAGGCCAGAATTGCAGTGATTGGTTAGCAAATTAGAGATGCCTGCTTTGGTCTGCGAATAAATCACGGCTGGTCAGGGTATCGGAGGCCAAATTAGAGGTGGTTGGGTTATTTATGGCCGAGCCAGAACAGCAGAAAGTGCCTTTTGCCAGGCACAGTGGGGCTCAGCCCTCCATGCGTGGGGCCACTCCATGAACGCCTTTGGATTGGCACTGCGCAAGGGGACACTTGTCATCTGTAAGCTAACAATGCAGTGGTTCGAGTCGGACTCTGGTTCTGCACCTTTTGCTCTTAGCTCCACCCCACGTTTCTAAAAGAGCTCACAAGGTGTTCGTGGCACTAGAGCTGCTGGTGGGACAGGCATGCCAAGCCTCGGTCCCAGGAAAGATGCTAGCAGAGTGCTGGCTGCCAAAGAGGCTGAGTCTGCCTCAGGAAGTGTTCTCTGCAGATGAGACTTCTGGCTGTCCACTGGCAAGGGGCCTGAGAAATCCTTGACCTCAGCAGCCCAAGGTCAAGTTGAAGCCTCTCTTCTTTAAGGCTCTTGTTGGATCACAGCTCATCTGGAAGATGCCTCTTCTCTGACACTCTTCAGTGAGCTGGTTCTGCTTGGATCTTTCCTGTATGGATGGCTCAGTACTCAGTTACGTTTGCCCTGATCTTGGGTTACTTTTGACTCGTGTTGAATCTGCCACAGCTCTTCTGCTAGAAATAAGTTTCTAAGGTCAGAACTCCTATTCTTGCCCCACTAATGTTGCCTGAAATAAAAGTCACTTTGCGTAGGTACATAGGATGGATGTGTTGATGGGATGGATGGATGATTGACATTTATAGATGGATGGATGGATGGTAGATGAAGGGAGTTTCTTGGATTATAGATGCATGAATTAATGGATGATAGATGGGTGGATGATATATAGATGATAGATGATCAGCAATTTGTACATGTATGGATGATGACTAGATAGATGAATGATGAATGCAAGTTGTGTGAAGGATGGATAGATCATGGATGATGAATGTATAGATAGATAGATAGATAGATAGATAGATAGATAGATAGATAGAGTATGGGTGAATGGAGGCTGGGTAGATGGAGAATGACAATGGATAGATGATGGATGGATGAGTGAAAGATAGTAAAGGATATATGGATGATGGGTAAATTAAAGATAGATAATGGATAGGTGGACAATGAATTGGCAGGTGAATGAATGGAAGATGAATGGATGTTGAATAGAAGATAGATATATGGTGTATGGAGGAATAGATGATAGCTGCACGATGAATGGAGGGTGATGACAGAGGAGTTGGTGAAAGATGGAGAGTGGGTGGGTGGAGAGATGCACAATGTATGGATGAAAGTGTATAAATAGAAGATGGATGAATGGAAGATAGATAATAGACAGACAGACAAACAGACAGACAGATGATTGATAGATAGATGACAGATAGATAAATAGATGATAGATGATAGATAGATAGATAGATAGATAGATAGATAGATAGATAGATAGATAGATAGATAGACAGATAATACCGACTGGTAGATAAATAGTTGAATAATGAATGGATGGGTGACGGAAGAAGGGAAAGATGTTAGATAATCGAGTCAACAAGTTACTAGGACACGGACAGATCAATGGTGTCAAAACTGCCAGATAGAAAGACAAGCAACTGCTACTGATGTTGTTTGTAGGAACTCCAAAGAGATATTAGGAGTTTCAAATGAAAAGGATTTGTCACCAGGTCATCTAGCTCCCCGCTCTTCCTTGGGACAAGTTTTAAAACTAAAACACCACGGGATAGTCCTGTTACCATCCCCACATCCAGGCTAAGAGAAAGTCATGGTCTTCTGGGTACTACAAGGGCAGTGAATCCCACTCACTCCAAGTCTGCAGTGGAGAGTAAGCACTGGCGAAGAACCAGAGCTATAAAGGAGAACCATGATGTCATGGTGAACATAGGCCTCCATGCCACCATGGTGTCCTAGACAGTACAGTGTGTGTCTCCACACCCTCGTGATGATAGGCTACGTGCTAACATCCTCAGACAACTACCTCCTCATCACTCGCCCCCACCTCATCCTGGAGGGAAGCTGGTGAAAAGTCTTTTCATTTTAGAAACAGAAAACTCGAGCTTAGAGGGAACCATGTGTAGTAAAGAGCAGCGGGCTGCTTCCCACCACCCAGCTTCCACACTGCTAGCTTTACCCGAAATAACAACACACAAATTGTATTAATTTAAACACTGCTTGGCCCATTAGCTCTAGTCTCTTACTGGCTAACTCTCATATCTTGCTTTAACCCATATCTATTAATCTGTGTAGCACCACGAGGTGGTGTCTTACCAGGAAGATTCTAGTGTATGACCATCTTAGGCTGGAGCTTCATCACGTCTGACCCAGAGAGGAGAGGCATGGTGTCTGGCTCACTTCCCTTCTTCCCAGAATTCTGTTCTGTCTACTCCACCTACCTAATTTTCTGACCTATCAGACCAAGCAGTTTTCTTTATTGATTAACCAATGAAACAACAGATTGACAAATGACCTTCCCACATCAGCTCAGGAAAAGCTGGGATTTAGGATAGACTCCAGGTCTCCCGGCTTCCTCCTCAGACCTGCGACTGCCAGCCAATAGACCTGTCTCTCCTTTCACCTCCCAGATCTTTTGGCATTGTTGTTAACTTGGGAAAAACAGAAGTGTATTTAGTTCATGGTACTGGAGGTTGGGAAATCCAAGAACAGGTCCCTGCTTCTGCTTGGAATCTGGCGAGTACCCAATTGCTACAAATCATGGTGGTGGGCACACATAGCAAGACAGACAGACATGCCTCCCTTTCCCAGATCTTGTTTTATGCACACACACACGCGCATGCATGCGCACACATACACAGTGCTCACCTCAGCACTCAGATCACAACTTATTTATCTTTTGGTCTCCTTCCCCAGCAACACCATACGCACCTGATAGCGGGGATGTCATTGTCTGCCTCCAGCTGGAAGCTCCAGGCCAGCACAATTTTCAAGTTTGTTTTTTCCCACCTTCCCCAGGGGTCTGGCTTTGAGTCTCCCCAAAGAGAACTTTGGGGATGATCCCATCCCAGACGCTTCATGTACCTTCTTCCCAAGCTGTCATCTGCCTGCCGTTTTCCAGCCTCCCTGTCTAAATTTCCCTGACCTAAGGGTTCTGCTCGGCTTTGACCGACAGGAGGCGCCAGCATGGGATGAGATGGGAAGAGAGGAGAGAGGAGTAACTAGAATGTTTCTTCTCTGGTTCCCCCCCCCCCATGCTTTCTTGCTGTATCTGCTAGGACACAGATTCCCAGCCAAAGGCAGCTTGAGGGTGCTGGAGATGACAGATTCTTTCAAGATAATGAACACAAAAGGATAGAGGGTAGAGGTGGTGTGGAAGGAGCCAAGGACAGACCCTTAGCCAGTTGTGAAGGGGTCCTGATGACCATGAAGTCCTGACCCCAGCAGCTATTCTGATTTTGTTGGGAAAAGACAGTGAGACATTTAATCTCA
This sequence comes from Alexandromys fortis, assembly GCF_014885135.2. Classification (NCBI taxonomy): domain Eukaryota; kingdom Metazoa; phylum Chordata; class Mammalia; order Rodentia; family Cricetidae; genus Alexandromys; species Alexandromys fortis. The sequence goes on along the minus strand of NW_026068054.1, from coordinate 1,952,908 downwards.
ATAGTCAACTTTACAGGGCATAGAATCACCACAAAAACAAATCTCTGGGCATGTCTGTGAGAGGTTTTCTAGATTAGGCTGAGAAAGGAAGACCCATCCTAAATATGGAGTAGGGTCCAGACTGAAGAAAAAGGAGAAAAGAAGTCGCTCCATTTGCTGACAACTCCTGGAACACAGAGCCCAGAGGTGGCGGCTCAGAAGCACATGCTTGGCTTGAGTCCAAAATGTCCCCCCTGGGCTCATAGTCTGAATGTTTGTTCATAACTGGGGGCACAAAGTAGGGGGTTCTGTGGAACTTTTAGGATGTGTGAACTAATTGGCAAAAGTATGCCACTGGGGTGGGAACTTAAGGGTTTTAGCCCAGATACTGGTTGCAGTTACTTTTTGCTTTCTGGTCCACACTGATGTGAACAGCTGTTACCACATACTCCCACTTCTTCAGGCTTGGCTACATCTCCTGTGGGGCCCTAACTATAAGGACTGTGGCCCTCTGACACCATGAGCCCAAATAAATCTTTATTCCCAGGGAACTGCTTATAGAGACACACCGGTTGCTAGCAGAGTGCACAGTGCAGACTGGAGTCCTGGTGCAAAGCTAAGCAGGAAAGTTGGTTTGCCTCTGAAATAGCAATGGAAACACCCACAAACCATGATGTACAACTTCATCACAACGACAGCCCCTAGCTGCTGCCGGCTGAGCAGGAAACATGAGTGCATGCATGCTAAGAACTTGGATACTGCAGGTCCAATGTGGGCTTCATGCAAAGGTCTTCCCTCGGTATGGGCAGGGACAAACATGAAGTGGGAGTCTCTCAGCTCTCAGAACGAAGCATAGAAGGACCACTCGAGACAGACAAGTGTCTACACACACTCCAGAAAACAGGGAAATTGGAATGTTCAGAATTCCTGGCTCCAGGACTTGGCAGGAGTAGGGACAAATTCATGCTGCCAGGTAGGTTCCAAGAAATGCCAAAGAATACTGGGTATTAACCTTGACAAAGAGCAAGTGGGTATGTCCAGTGGGTATTTGGAAACGACAGTCCTTCCGCTAAGAACTAAAGCAGTCACCACTGGCACGGTGTGTGTGTGTATGTGTGTGTGTGTGTGTGTGTGTGTGTGTGTGTGTGTGTGTGAGAGAGAGAGAGAGAGAGAGAGAGAGAGAGAGAGAGAGAGAGTTGGGTTTTCCCTGGAAGTCCAATGACATTGATCCCAGGGTCTATTTGGAGACCCTCAAGCCTGTGCTTGTGCTGGGAATAAGTTGGAGGCATACTAAATCTCCTCTGAGCTCTCTAGGTGGGACAAGGACTCTTGTCACTGCTCAGAGGTTTTGTGTGCTATTTCTTAGTGGCAATCACCATTGTCCAGACTCCAGTTTCTGGCCATAGACTGGTCTAGGTGATATTTCAGACCCTCATTGAACTGCTTCTCCGAGGCTGTAACTCCAACAGGTGTTTGAGAATCACTCTCTCTCTCTCTCTCTCTCTCTCTCTCTCTCTCTCTCTCTCTCTCTTTCTCGTGCTCTCTTCCCCCACCTTGCTCTCTCTCTCTCTTTTCTTTCTTTCTTCTTTTTTTTTTTTTTAAACTTTGCTTTCTGGGTGGGTTTCTCTGCTTGCTTTCTCACAGACTAATTATTATTACATGAAAAAAATAGCTTCCTGCACCTAAGAAAGACACTCTCTTACTCCAGTAACTGGGAGTTTTCAATGGCAGTCACAGAGCAATTATATGCTGCGATTTACACTACATCCTCCTGTCTGCTCTTTGACAAAACGAGTCCCTATTATTAGTCAGGCAATAATCAAATGCCTAAAATAGGCTTATAAAGGATCTCTGAGCCACAGGCATGGGCTGTTCCCAGGAGCTAAGATCCTCTTCAGGGGCAGGTCTCCAGCAACATACACAGCAGCGTGCGAATGCACACTCTTTTTAAAACCAGAAACTGCGTAATACAGAAGAGGGAAGGGGCGTGAGGGCTGCTATTAGGGCACCCGCACACCCATCGAGTTCTTAACTCAGGGTGTCCTCTGGGAGCTCTGATGTAAAAGACAGTTTTCTGGGCATTGGTTGAACTTCATTGCCCAGGTTCAGAAATTCTGACTAATTCTCGGATTTTTTTTCCACTTCCTGCTCTATTTATCCCAAACTTGTGTGCGTGCATGTGTTTGTGTGTGTATGTGTGTGTGATATACATATCATATATATATATTCATATTCCAGCTTGGCTATATTCTGTTAAGCCATTGGCTAAAAGCAGCTTCTTTACTAACCAATAAAAGCAACACATACACAGAAGAACTTCCCACACCACTAGAATGCTCCAGGGAAGCATCCAACTAACTTGGAGCCAACTTGTTGAGGTTCTGGGGGGCAATCCTGTGTGATAACTTGGTGGTGTTATTCCTAAAGACACAGGAGCAGGCCGGTTAGCACTTACCACCTTCTAGCCTTCACAGTGGAGCTGCTCACTACAGGGTCTGCTACTTGGAGAACACAGTCTTCATTTTCTTCACAGGAATAAAACACCCTTCTAGGCACATTCTGCCATTCTGGCTCCATGGCAGGAGCCAGATTCCAACTCCACCTTTAAGGGAAGTATTTGACATTCTGAGGCTCAATTCTTACTGTTCTGTGGGAAAGCAGAAGACGATGCCTCTGTGCCCAAGCCTAGGCAACATGGTGACCAAGGGAAGAGGGCACACCGAGTCCCCAGCCTGGTCCTGAGCTTCCCATTAGTATACAGCCCACGCCTTAGGACCCCACTGCCACTAGGTCAGTTCAGAGACTCCTAGAAGGACTTGTCTGCCTCCAGCATGGTTTACTACAGAACTAACATGCCCCTTCCCAGTGCGCCTGAGTTTGTGAGCAGCATTGCTCCTCTTCCCAATGGCTGACCTAGGTCAGCCTGACCTGGGAAGCATCCCCAGGGTCCCAAACTTTGAAAGCTGACTAGTTACAGATCTGTCATGATGTGCCCCTAGTTCCCTTCCATCCCATCCTGCCAGAAGGCCGTTCCATCTCAATCCTAACCAGAGCTAAGGTCCAGGAAGTGAGTCTCAGTCTCCACCAGATGTGAGGGCTTATTTCATCTCCAGGATCTCCAAGACATGTGGTCAGCAGCTGCAGGCTTGGAAGAAAGCATTAGACGAAGAATCCAAAGACCTGGTTCTGGTGAATTCTCTTTTGTGGGGTTGAGAAAATGAATTTACCTGATTTGCAGACCATACAGCTGGAGAGACATAACACACACATCTGCTCACCCGGAAAGGGAACCTACAATAAACTAATTAAAAATGGCACTGAAGTCCAACTTAGTGAACCAATGAGCTCTGCTGGGATTCCTAACAGGAGTGTGGGTATTGTGGAATATTACTTTAACTGGACAAAGGTCGGCTGCATTTGTTTATGCTGTGGAATATTATTTTAACGGTGTAAAGGTGTGCTCCATTTGTTTATGCTGCATTTATTTAAAGATGTAAGGCTGTGTGTTTAATTATGTAAAGATGTACCTGCCTAAGGCACCTGATTGGTCTACTAAAAAGCTGCATGGCCAATAGTTAGGCAGGAGAGGGATAGGTGGGGCTGGTAGGCAGAGAGAATGAATAGGAGGAGAAATCTAGGCTCTAGAAAGGAACAAGAGAAGAAGGAGGAGCTCATGAGAATGTGGGAGACACCTGGGCTAGAAACCAAGCAGCCGCCAGGCAGCAGACACGAGAAGCAGCGAAAGTGAGATCTACAGATGGAAAGAAAAGTAAAAAGCCCCAAGGCTAAAGACAGAGAAAGAGAAACAGGTTAATTTTAATTAAAAGAGCTAGCCAGAAACGAGTCTAAGCAAGGCCAAGCATTCATAACTAAGAAGAGATCTCCGTGTCATGATTTGGGAGCTGAAAAGAGAAAGCCTGGTACACGTGGGTGAAGACTTCTTACCCCACCCTAATACACGTGAAACCTCAGAAAAGCTGTGACCCAAGGCTCTCTGCACATCCTGGAGGCAGCTCCGCAGTCCGAGGATCTTTCCTCTGCCTCTCAGCTGGTCAGATCCCTGTCCGAAGCAGCTGTCTATCCTTTTCCAAAGCTGCCAGGGAGGTTTTTTTTTACTTTCCCAGCATTGTGGCCTTTCCCTTCCCTTTCCCTCCCTTCTGGAGGGAACATTTTAATTAGGAGGTTGGCACACAGCAGGCCCTATGTCTTTTACTCAAGAGAAGAAATGTTGCCTTTTAAGTTCCATTGTTATGCCCAGAAATAGACAAGAATCATAGATATTCATCATAGACATCTTCCAAGGCTTAGCATCCTTTCTGGAAAGAATCAGAAGAGAAAGACTTTAGACCGCAGGCTGCACCATCACTGTGGAAGCCGCTTAGCCTGGCCCTTTGCAGTATGATACCAGCATGGTTCATGTGTAAATGAATCACCTTCAGGACGGTGGCTTGCAGACAGCCTTGAAGCAGCAGAGTCCTGTCTATCAGTGCAGCACGCACTAACACTTCAGTATGTCTTTTGGACAAAGAGCAAAGCTTTGGGGGCCCTGCAGGGAGATGCTGGGCTCATCCTATCCCACCATCTACATCCTGTTCCAGGTCATTGCCACTGAAATGCATCCTGGGACTCTGAGAACTTCTCTGACCCTGGCTGTGAAGCCTCTCCTTGGAGCTCTCTTTTATTTCCCAAGGCAAGAATGCAACCTCTGCCTCTCTCAGACACCCATGTCCCTCTCCGTGGATCGGGGGATGCAAACAGGAACACAATGGGTTTGTAGGGACAGAGGAAGGCATGTTGGAGGCGTGAAGGGAATATATCTGAAGTTCCCTCTGTGAACTCTCAGGTTGGAGGAGGCTGGATCCCTGCACCATCAGTAAGACGTTAAGTAGACAGGTGATGGCCCTCATGGACCTGGTCTGTGCTCTCCTGGGGGCACCTGGGCAATTCCAGTCACTGGGACATTCTTGATTATAAAGAATATTTCTGAGACTAAAAGACTTAGCTTCTGTTTTATTTCTTTGTTGGGCAGGCTACATCCTTTGGATTCTAGGCACTTGGCAGCCTTTTCCCCTCTCTGGGATTTAGATTCCTTCTGGGGAAGAGCAGTGAGGGCTAGAGGTAGGGTCGTGGGACACTTGAGTAGGAATTCTCATCACCTGATGGCAAAATGGAAGCCTCTAGAAAATGCCTTGGGTTGGGACCTCCCCTGGCTTCACGACGGTGATTTTATGATGCCCACTGCGGGAAAGGGTTAAGGTTTTTCAGAAGAGCTGCAGGTGTCCAGAGCAGATGGAGTGTAGCCAAGCTGATGAGAGAGGGTGGAATGACCAGGGCTACCCTAGGGCTGGGCTGGGCTTCTCAGCATGGCTTCTGTGTGTGGCCCAGGATGCTCATTTAGGCTTTCGGATGCTCGGCTCCCACTGTGCAAAGAAGTAGGGCGGCAGTCCTTTCTTAAGTTTACTCTCAGAATTTTTGTCTTCAGACAAAAACAAAGATGGCTGTCATTCTAAAGCAATGGTCCTAGCAGAGGATTATTTTGTCCACTTTAACCCCACCCCTCTAAAGGCACAATTGGTAACAACTGGAAATAGTTTTGGTTGTCACAACTGGAGGAAATGGGAAGATGGTGCTGGTATCTAGTGAGCAGAGGCCAGGGAGGCTGCTTAGATGCTCTCCAACAAACTGTCTGGTCCTACAGTAAAGAATTCCTCAATGTGAAGGTTGAAAGAGCCAAGCTAGATAAAGTGTGACCTTGAGTCAAACACGAAGTGTGACTTAGACAGGGACACAGGGACAGTTAGCTGCCATCAGTGCCCGGGGCATGATTTGGCTTGGAAGTGAGCTGAGAAGGAAAGATCTCAGAACCCCTGCTAAATCGTCTCTGGAGCTGGGGTTCAAAGAACCATAGCCCCCAGCCAGCATTGGGCAGTACCAACATTAGCAGCCTTCTGAACAAATTCATGACTCCCCCACAACCTGAGTCCCCAAGCTTCCTTGCTGAGACCCCCCCCCCCGATCCTCTGGGTCCCCACACCTGCCTTGTGCTCAGTGTCCTAGCCTCTGCCTTGAATTCTGTATCCTTATCAGTGCGGGGCGGGGAAGCGGTTGTGGCGAATCACTAGAAGATCAAGCCGTCGACAGGCCATGTGTCTTGTCCCCAGCTGCCCCCGGAGCTGGCTGCAAGCAGAGCAGATCTGGCTGCGGGTGATGATATCATTCCATGTCCTCAACCAGAGACACCGAGATGATAACTTTCCAAATATTGTCTTACGAGATGTGTATCGCTGTAAAACAATATTTTGTCACCAAGCAGTGAGCGAGCGACAGTATCGTCTTGCAGATACACAAGGCTGGGGAGGGAGTTGAGGTCATCCTGCAGCTCGGAGGTCTGAAAGGATGCGGCAAGTGAGCCGAGACGGTGGGCTTCAAAAGTCAGAGGGACTGGGTACACCTCGCCAGGGGGGCAATTTTCAGGCTGAAGATGGTAGTGCCAAATCAGAAATAAAACCGATTCAATCTTTTATCCTCGACAGGGCTTGCTGAGTAACTCATCAAGGCTTGCTGGCCTTGATGTCACTATGTAGCCCTGGTGAAGTTTCTCTTGCTTAACCTACAAAGTGCTGAGCTTATAGACCAATGTCACCAGGCCTGGCTTAGGAGTTTGCTTTTAATACTGGGCGAGTGGGGAATGTAATTACAAGACACCACCCCTACTCCTGAAGATCTGAGACAAGAAGGCAAGCCTGGAGAAACTGGTATACACCAAGGCTAGAATAAGCCAGCAAAGGGTCTTGCCGTATCATAGGGGAGCATTGGCTTAGCAACAGTTCCCCAGTGGAGAGAGCCATGGAGAGGGCCATGCTCAGTCAGGTACATGCACTTGTTAGATAGCCAGAGCACACCTTCCTCTGCCTTCCTGTTTACTCTAGGTAACGGAGAGGGATCCCGACAGTGGCAGGCTGCTCTTCTGTGAGTTCAGAATGATGAGCCTGGCGTAGAAGGAAATATTTACCGGAGAACTGAAGGGTCAGGTCCAGGCCTCCCACTTATGGTATGGTCAAGGAGCTGTGAGTATCCCTGATGCCCAGCTCCTCAGTCAGAACTCCTTGAAGAACCAGCAGTTTCTGTGAGATCCTTTCTAAGGAAGCCCCAACGGGAAAAGGCGAATGGACATGAAAGGGGGAGCAGGGATCTTGCATGCGTGCTGTGTTATTTTATTTAGGTTAAAGGGAGGACCGTCCGGTAGTGTGGGGCTGCGCTGACATGTGAGTCAAGCCCACTTGCTCACAGACTCAGTGCAGGTTGTGGTAAAGGCACCATTGTTCAGCAGGCTCCGCCCAAATGCCGACTCTGCCATTTTCTAGCAGCAGCTATGCAATCCTGGGCAACGTCTTCAACTTCTCTGTCTTTGGTTCTCTGACCTGGGAAATGGGGCATAAATAAGGCTGTAGCAGGATGAGGGCTACACCTAGAGCTTCTGACCTGGGATGAAGCCACCGTGACTGTTAGGTTTTGTTCCTATCACAAACACACTGTGAGGGTTGTACGGGACAACATACACAGTTCCTGGTATTTGGGGGTGCGATGGTTTGAATGGAATGCCTCCCATACTCTTCGGCATTTGCCTACTTGGTTCCCTAGTGATGGAGCTGTTTGGTTGTTTGGGTAGGTTTAGGGCTTGTGGCTTTGTTGGAGGAAGCATACCACTGGGGGTTTCCCTCCACTCCCAGTTCAGGCTCTGTGCTTCCTGCTCATGATTCAAGATGTAAGCTCTCATCAAGCTGTTAAAGCTGACACACTAGCTCCCATGCCCTCTGCCCCGCCGCCATGGACTCCAACGCTCTGGAACCACAAGCCCCGATTACCTCCTTGTGGAAGTCGCCTCTGCCGTGGAGTTTTTTTTATCAGATCTCTTAGAAAGCAGCTGATACGGAGAAATAATCACTGCAGGCACTGGTGTGTGGACAGTCGAAGCCCACTGAGTGTGGGAGCTTACATTTTAGCGTAAAAGATGACTTTCGAGTGTGTTTTAAAGATAGAGTTTTGGTAGTGGCCATGAAAGTAAAAAGAAGGAAGGGGATAAGGACAGGACTGGGACAGTGAGGCAGGAAGGGCCTCTAATTGGCATTATTGCCGAACTGGAGGAGAGGGGCAAGGCTGGTCCAGAAGACTGGGGACAACTTTCCTAGGCAGGAGCCCAGTGATCAGGAAGGAATGCTTTATCCATAGCAGGTGTCCCCAGAAAGGGGAGGTGACAGGGCTATGCTCAGATGAGCAGGGAAGGGTCCTGGGGGTCTGGTGACCATAAAGAGGACTTCTGAGTGATTCTGATTCACCTGTATCCTAAGGATGCTGAAAAGAGTGCCATAAACTGGGTATCTTGAAAGACCAGCAAGTCACTGCCTCGGCCTTAGAGTCTAGAAGGCTCATTTCAGTGGGTCAGCTGTCTACACTGTGATATCACTTCCTGGTGGGACCCCCCCCCCCCAAGCCTTGGTCTGTGGTTGGGTTCCTCCAGTCTCTGCCTTTGCAGCTACACAGTGTCTCTCAGTGGGGTTAAGCATTCTATGAGCAGCCACCACATCTGGCTAAGGCCCCACCCTACCTCAGTGTGACCTCACCCTAGCTCCTTACATTTAAAATGACCCCGTTTCCAAATAAGGTCATAGTGTGGGTGGCTGGGGGTAGGACTTCCACACATGTTTTATAAGGAAACAATTCAAGTCATTAAAGTGAGCCTCCTAGAAAGGCAGGAAGGGATTTGAATATGGCCGTGTGACATTATTTGATTTATATTGTAAAAATATTCCACCTGCTGTGGTACAAGCCTCCGGAAGCCTGAAGCAGAAGCTGGAACCCACCAAGGAGCTGTCACACTGGCAGGATATACTGTAGCCACTGTGTAGGCAGGGGAGCAAGGTGGTGGCTACATCCTTGACGCAGGGTGACTGGAGAGTGGATGAAACACGCTGATGAACTGATGTCCTTGTGAAGCTAACACAGAGTTGTTAGTGGAACTTCATTGGTTTTGTTTTGTTTTGTTTTTTTAAACCTAAATATCTGGTGGAATTGTTTGCCGATTTACTGACACAGTGACCAAAGGAAGTAAGGTGGGTTCAGGGTGGGCTAGGGAACAGTGGCCCCAGAATTTTCTTCCAAAATCAAGTGTGGTCGCACACACTTGTAATCCCAGCACTCAGAAGGTGGAGGTAGGGGATTAGTTTGGGTATGAAGCATCACCGGATATATAGTAAATATCAAACCAGCCAAGGCACATAGTGTGACCATCTCAAAACACAAAACTAAACCAAAGCCCCACAGACAACCACTGAGCTGACTTGTAGACCGCCAAGTGGAGTGCCACATGTAGGAAGAGCCATCACACCCAACACATCCAAACCCAGCCCCTGCTTCCAGCCTCAAGCCCAACTCCTCCTGTGTCCACGCCTCAGTTAACAGTCCTGCCGCCCGCATGAATCCCAAGCAGGAATTCTTGGAACAGGTCTAGCCTGTAACACATTGCCAAGTCTTTGGGATCTTGCCTGTGTAGGGGTACCTCACACCTCTCCCCAGGCCTCTGCAACCCTGCTCTCATCCCAGGACTTTGCTTCTGCCCAGGTGGCCATTTTGATTTCCTCAATTTCCCTGTTCCCAGCCTGTTCTCTGCTACACATCACCCCACAACCACAGAGTGGCTACTGAGGACAGAGGGACATCAGCTGCAGTGGTGTGAGTAGCCAGGCTTCCCAGGAAGCTGGGCAGTGGGGAATCACATCTGTAGGAAGCTGAGCAGTGGTGATCACATCTGTAGGAAGCTGGGAGTGGCGATCACATTTGTAGGAAGCTGAGCAGTGGTGATCACATCTGTAAGAAGCTGGGCAGTGAAGATCACATCTGTAGGAAGCTGGGCAGTGGTGATCACATCTGTAGGAAGCTGGGCAACGGTGATCATATCTGTAAGAAGCTGGGCAGTGGTGATCACATCTGTAGGAAGTTCGGCAATGGTGATCACATCTGTAAGAAGCTGGGTAGTGAAGATCGCATCTCTAGGAAGCTGGGCAGTGGAGATTGCATCTCGAAGAAGCTGGGCAGTGGTGATCACATCTCTAGGAAGCTGGGCAGTGGAGATCACATCTCTAGGAAGCTGGGCAGTGGAGATTGCATCTCTAAGAAGCTGGGCAGTGGAGATCACATCTCTAAGAAGCTGGGCAGTGGAGATCCCATCTCTAGGAAGCTGGGCAGTGGTGATCACATCTCTAAGAAGCTGGGCAGTGGAGATCACATCTCTAGGAAGCTGGGCAGTGGTGATCACATCTCTAGGAAGCTGGGCAGTGGTGATCACATCTCTAGGAAGCTGAGCAGTGGTGATCACATCTCTAGGAAGCTGGGCAGTGGTGATCCCATCTCTAGGAAGCTGGGCAGTGGTGATCACATCTCTAAGAAGCTGGGCAGTGGAGATCACATCTCTAGGAAGCTGGGCAGTGGTGATCACATCTCTAGGAAGCTGGGCAGTGGTGATCACATCTCTAGGAAGCTGAGCAGTGGTGATCACATCTCTAGGAAGCTGGGCAGTGGTGATCTCATCTGTAGGAAGCTGGGCAGTGGTGATCACATCTCTAAGAAGCTGGGCAGTGGAGATCACATCTCTAGGAAGCTGGGCAGTGGTGATAGCTCCTGTTGGACAAGTTCTTCATCTTGAAAGGCCAAGGCTGAAGACTCAAGTGCTGACTCCAAGCCTTTTTGCCTGAGTTGAGTCATGTGTCCCTAAAATGTTTTGTCCCAGCTAGAAGAGACAAGCTTTGTAATAGAGATGACAACTGCAGATAGGTACACATGGCTTTGCTGTGGGTTGGTCACAGTCTAAGATCCCTAGAGGTTAGCTTGCAATATCCCTCGGCGCCTCAGCTTCCCCAGTGCTAGAGAACAATTATGCCTAAGCAAGAGAGTTACATAAGGATAAAATGACGGCACTTGGTGCCAAGCCAGGTGGCTGAACACCTGATGGAGAGGGATCTCCACTGACTGCAGCCAAACAAACGCTTGAGAATTAATATCCACCACTGCCTGATAATCCTTGGCTGGAAGAAGAGCAGTTTTGAGGTACTACAGTCATTTAAATTCCTCAGTTATTAATTTTATACAGAGTTATTTTGCTGTGTTTTTTTGGTAATTAGATGCTGTAAATTTTTTTGTGATTTTCTCTTCTTTGTAATTAGAAATAGCGATTAGCGTATCTTTTATATTACATGGCATTTTTTCCTTTAAACAATTGTATACATTTTGTATTCTTTCCTTTCCTCCACACAGACTTTAATGAGAATGGGTTCATTGTGTACCATAATTTGCTATTATTATAGTGTGTCATGAAAATGAGTTATTTCCGTCACAGAAATATAATGCCCAGTGTAATGTATTTTTTTGCAAGTGGGTTTTTTTTTTCTCTCTCTCTAGGGACAGGGAAATGTGTTTGCCAAATTTGAAGCCCACTTGAACCTGAAAGGCTGGGTATTACCCAGCTCAGGCCTCTGGGAGTCTGAAATAGCCTCCTGCTGCTTTGTGCTGTGTGGCTCACACTCCAGGCAGTGGAGAGGTAGGTTCCATGTCTGTCCGTGGGGGTGCAGCATTTCAATGGTGTGTTCTCAGCAAATAATGTCTATTCAAACCAGGCGGAGTAAACCAGAAGCACATTGCCTCTTCTAGAGATCTGGAGCTGTGAGCACGGCTCTGTGGTGGAGCACTTGTGTAAATGGGAGCACAATTCTGTGGTGGAGCACTTGTGTAAGTATGCACAAGGCTGCGAGTCCAGTTTCTAGCACAACAAAAAATAGCAAATAAAAGTGAAGAGCCTGGGCCAGGGCTGAGGGCTAGTAAGGAAATCTGCCTTGTCTCTGCTGCTGAGGGTGCTTCACTCATGCGGAAGCCAGCGTGAGGCATGTGACCCGTGGCACAGGCTGGCCTACTCACAGAACATGCTAAGGGCGGCCAGCCAGTGTAGGCACCCGATCAGCTCCAGCCTGCCAACTTACATAGCCGCTAAGGCAAGGAAAGGGATAGACAGACACCCCCCCCCCAACACACATGGCTGCCCATCCCAGCCAGGAAACCAGACTCAGAGCTGAAAATCCAGTGCCGTTTCTTACAGCCATGACCTTGGGCAAATCACTCAACTCCAGGGTGCCCCTGTTTCTCCATCTGTAGTAGATCAGCCCATGAGGCCATGGCAAGGAATCAGCACGCTCCCCCAGAGCCTGCAGACACGCCGGTACAAGCCTTGTATTTGTCTTCGTATAGTGTTCACGAAGGTGCCAGTTCCCAGGTCAGGGACTGCAAACCCACAAAGCTCGCTCGGCTAAGCCAGGCATCCACAACAGAGTGTCTGTCCAGAACAGGGACATTTTCTAACGTGTCTATCCAGAGAAACCCTGCTATAGTTTGGATGCTAAATGCCCCCAACAGGCCATGTATTGAAAGTTTGGCTCTGAAGTAGCCCCATAGGAAGGTGGTGGAACATTGCGAAATAAGGCTTGGTGGGAGGTCTTTAGGTTATTGGGAGCATGTCCTTAAAACTTTCCTTCCTCTCTTTTACTTCTTGGCCCTAAGATGAGGGACTATTTGCCCCACAACATGCTCCTTCGTGGGTACCACCTCACCAAAAGCAACACAGTTATGGATGAGAACCTCTGAAACTGAGCAAAGGAAAACTCTTTTTCTTCGTAAGTTGCCTGGCTACACTGTTTGTTACAGTTAAGGAAAGCTGGCTCACACAGATGCCCTTTCTGAGTCCTAAGGAAACTTGCATTGGTGCAGACGTTGCTGGTTCTAGAGCCGCTGCAGCTGAGGTTCCCGCAGCTACTACGTCTTTCAGACAGTGAGACCCTCCTCCTCTTCATGCCCAAAAGTCTTCTGGAAAGGGGAAGATCGTGTCTGGTCGCTGAGCCTAGGAAGAAAGTACACCCTCTTAGGTAGCCAAGAGCTTGTATCCAGGCTACCAAAATCTCAGCCTCCCGGGGGCCCCACCTGATCTTCCAAGTCCCCATCCTTCGCTACAAAGCACACCCTCACATCTTCCCATGGCTCCCTCCTGGAGTTCTGGAGGACTTTTGACTCTCTCCCTAGCTGAGGACCTACCTTTAAACCGCTCAAAGCGGCATTTCGACATTCATACCCAATGCAGAGAGAGCCACTGAGTTCTGTCCGGGTGCATGCCCACCCAGGGACCCACCCACCCCCTCACTGAAAGCCCCTTCCCATTTTAATTGTTTCGTTCCCCTAAATTTAGATGTAATTCAAGTCCGAGAGATGGTGGCTGGATTCCATCTGCTGGCCTGGAATTATTAGTATGACTTTTTGGCAGCGTGACAGTAATGTTTCGACAATCTATACGTATTGATTTAGGTCGATAATAAACAATTTGATTAGCCTCCCCATCCGTGGGCTGTCATTTCAATCACTGGCAGGGCCCAGCAGAGTGGAAGGGGTGCAGTACGCACAAGTGGCAAGAATTCTCAAAATAAGAAACTCGGGGCTGATTAGAGGCCTGGCTTCAGTGAATTGGACAAGACAGCTCGGTTGCCACGTTATTAACTCCCTGAGAAAATCCCAGTCGTCCCCGGGGCCAGCCGCATATTCTGATGGGGATCGATAAGCAATCTCCGGTGTATATGGAATTCAGACTGGAATCATTTGTCTCTGGCTCCTTTCTCCAAAGGGAGCACTGTGGTCCAGACCTGGCACCCTGCCCCACCCCCACCCCTTTTAACTAATGACCCGCCACAGAGGAGGCTAGCGGACGGCGAGGACCTCTTCTATCATCCCGTGCACTTTCTCAGGTGGGCTAATGATGATAATGGCCTTCTTGCAATTTTTTTTTTTTAAAATGCTGCCTGCCCCAGTGTCTTGGAAGTGAGTTTGTTTAAGTGATGGGCATGGCCCTCGAAGACAGAGAGACACGTGTCCTGGTAATTGGCACCCCTCTACTTTTCAGCGTCCACACTACTGATGAGGCTGTAACAGCAAGAGCATGGCTTCTGGTGGGCCTCCCGTACAAGACAGATGGCAACGCCCCCAAGTGGAAGACCCCGGGACTGTGGCTGGTCCAGGAAGGCTCCAGGTGTCCCCGTGAGTTGGAGTCTTGGGCCTTTGGTCTCAAATTGGTGGCGTTTCCTTAAAGAGCATTGGATCCTTGCCCCTTTGGTGCCAGGAGGTCTCTGGAGGGCATCGAGAGTGGCTGCACCTGCATAGAACTACAGTGCTTGCTCCCTTCTTGCCGTGTCTCTGGCCTCTTACCTGCTTAACATAGAGGGAGCAGTGTGGACAAATGGTTAGGACAGGCAGTCCTAAGTGTGGCCTCTGGTGTTGTCCTTCATTTTCTTATACTTAAGTTTCACCACATGAGACATGAGGTGACATCCCCCTTGCCTGTCTGTGATGAGCAGGAAATAAAAATGCAGGCTGGGGGCCCAGCCCAGCGTTGCTGGTATGGCAGATGCTCGGCAAATATTTTTTAACACTGATGTAGTCCAGTGTCATGAGCTAAAAAGCTGCTGCTTTGATTAGACCCTCCTTCCAAAACATGAGATCTGAGTAGGGCTGGAGAATAGCTCAGCAGTTCCTAACCTGTAAAACAGCAATAAGAGTTCCAACATAAAACAGGGATAAGTGCTGTTCTGCCTTGGCATGAGGGTGGGCACCTGACCACTTGACCGCACCTGCTCCTACTTCTTCTCAACTCTGAGGGCCTCAAGGGTTGTCTGAGCCAATGCAGAAACTGCTAGGGCAACGGGAGAGTAACAATGTTCGGACGTTGCTCCTGGGGGAACAGTCAGGGCCTCTTCCCCTCTAGAGACCTCAGTTTCCCCAGCTGTGGCCACCTCAGCTCTCGGATTATCTGTGAAGTAGAAATCCCTATGGATTGTGTAGTTGCCAAAAAACTGAGCGTCCGTAATCCCGACACCACCAGCATGGTCTCCACGCTGAGCACAGAAGACCTAGCTCCCTGACTGCTCAAGCAGAAGAGACCAGAGGCCCTGAGCCCCGACCCAGTGAGGCAGCTGACATCTCACCCAAAGGATCCATGTCTTAGGGGGGAAAAAAAATCAAAACAGTGGCTGTGATGACTCAATTTGGCTGTGAGAAACAATGGCCTAAAATAACAAGATTTCAACACTCGCAGCCTTTATCTCTCTTCCACATGAAAGCCGGGAAGTTGGCCAGCCAGGCCTGGTGTGGCTGCGTAGCTGCGTAAAGTCCTCGGGGGATCCAGTTTCCTCCCAGCTCATGACTCCCCATCCTTAGGGTCATGGGGGTAGCTTTGTCACCACTTTCCAAGATGGTAGCCAAGGGATCAACAGTCCAAGAAGTAACATAGAGGAAGTGACAAGAGATTAGGACAGGGGTACAAGCCAATTCTCACCTTCCTTAAAAAAAATATTTTAAAATAGTTTTGGATGGACAGATAGAAAAATTGTAAAGATAGTACAGAGAGTTGCCATAGCATCCACAGCTCAGTTTCCCCTTTTATTAACATCTTATCGTATAATACTGTCAACTAAAGTCCACGCTTGGGTTAGATTTCTTAGTTTCTACCCAACATCATTCTCCTGCTCTAGGATCTTACCGGATGCTTGGCAGAAGGGCTGGACAGGTGTTCTGCAGAATGTCCCTCCACTGGAATATGTCTGATGTTCTGATCACAAATGGACTGGGGTTGTGGGCTGTGGGGAGAAGGCTGGAGAGACGACACACTGTCATTCTCGCTCTTAGCGGCTTCCGGTATCAGATGATTATGCATAGAACTGCTATAGTACATCATGGACATTTTGTGTAATATCTGAAATCTCTTAAAAAGATTCTGTCAGACAGTTACACACCTCTGCCTCATTGCTACATTTAGCTGGTCACACTTAGCTGCAAGGGAATCTGAGTGATATGGGCTTCAGTTTGCACTGTGCTACAATGTAACGATTTACTTGTGGGGAGGGGGGAAAGACATTGCTATAAATAGCAGTCTCCATTGAGGAGATGAAGAGCGCTGAAAGGGGCTAGCATGTGCAAGCACAAAGGAAAGAATCAGCTTTAAATGTCCAGTCCCTGCTACCAAGGGGCCCAAGATGAAGGTTGGTTAGCTGTCCTGGGTCTATCAGAGTTCTGATAAGGGAAAACTTAGTAATTCATTAATTCAGAAGAAAATAGATCGACTATCTTGAGAAACAAAGTAAAGGCCGTAGTCCCCATGAGGTGAATTGATAAAGCCTTCCTGCAACGCCAGGTAGCAGATCTTAATGAAGAAATGGGGAGAAGCTTCCCATCTTCAGAGCTCCACGCGCACAAGGAGGACTGGCAACAGCACGCTCACTAGTGTAAAGAACACCATGAGCACAGCAGCCTCCCAGATGCTCCTCAGCCTCCCAGATGCTCCTCAACACCAGGGAACCTTGCCAAGGAAGCCGGAGGAATCACTAGACCTAGGTTTCAGAAAGGTCGGGTGAGCAACCATGCCATGTATCCATACAAATAAACACCGCCAGAGTTTCCTTCGACTGGCCCTGCTGGGAAGTCTGGATGTTCTTCCTGAAGCCCAGTTACTACTAGAGAGTATAAAACTCCTAAAACAAGGGGCTGGAGGGATGGCTCAGTCGCTAAAGTGTTTACCCATACAAGGGTGAGGACCTGATTTCTGATCCCCAAACCTGTGTGAAAGCCATGATGGGGCAGTGTACCCTGTCATTGCAGTGCTGGGAGGTGGAGACAGGAAGTTTGCTGGAGTTTCTGATCAGCCACTTGAGTCAAATCAGGGAGTGCCAGGTTCAGTGTGAGAACCCATCTCAAAGGACAGGTCACAGGGCAGGGCCTGACGCGCTGACTGCACAATCACAAGGACCAGACTTCGGATTCCAGAACTCCTCACAAGGCCAGGCATAGCATAAATGCTTTTAACACCAGCTCCCAGGGATCAAGTGCCCTCTTCTGGCCTCTGCATAGGCACCACTACATGTACACACACACACACACACACACACACACAAACATGCACACAGAAACATACACACATAAATCGCTTTAAAGGGTTGAAATGTAAGGTGGATGGAAGCTGAGAAGCTGACTCCACACAAGCCCAGAGACCTGAGTTTGGGTCCCTAGCAACTGCGTCAATAGCCAAGCATAGCGGGCACATATCTGTATCCCCAGCAGTGGGGGAGGAGCAGAATCAGGGGTTCCCTGGAGCTCAATGGTCAGCCAGCCTAGTAAAACTGATGAACTTCAGGTCCAGTGAGAGACTCTGACTCCCCAGAAAGGTAGAGAGTAATTGAGGAAGACACAGCATCGCCTTACATGTGCACACCAACATGTGTGCCTGAACATGCGTGCATGCACACACACATAAACGCACAACACAGCACACACAGCATAGGTAAATGAGGCAAAAGGCAATTGGGGAAGACAAAGAGCATCAAATTCTGGTCTCCACATATAGTGCACACATGTACATGCATACCCACATACACATGTATACATATGCAAACACACGCACCAGCACCACGCGTTCCTAATATGACCCTAGTGCAGCAGTACATGCCTGCAAGACCAGCAGCTGGGAGGCTGAGGCAAAAGGCTAGGAAATCAAGGCTATCCAGGACTACATAGCAGGACTCTGCCCCACAAGCTGCAGCAAAGACCCCCTCCCCCACCACAACACAATGTTAGTAAGATATTTCAAATTCTTCCCCTACTAAATGATAGTTCATTTTCTTTGCTTCCTTGTTGCCCGTAACTGGTGTTCACAAGGTAGGTGGTTACACACTATTTGGCTGTGCTCTCTTATTCAGAATCATATGTGAGGCTCAATTAGGAGGCAGATATGAGCTCCTAGAGGGGTTGGCCTCAGCTTCCTTTGCTCTGTCCAGGATGTCCTGGCTTAATATGGGCTGTGGTGGACAGCCAGCAGGTCCACTCTTCCCGCTTCTCTATCCATGTATCGCTGTTGAACCCAGCAGCTCTTCAGCCTCCATCTGTGCAACGGAACCAACATCTTCCCAGATGTGTGCAAGCACCAACCCAACTGACCCAAATGCCTGCCCCAGAACTGGCCAGAGCACACGCCCAGATGGGATAAAAACAAAAACAGATGCCCCGCCCCCACGTCAAAGGCTGTGTGGATGCTTCTCTCTGGATTGGGACAGGCAGTTAACAAGAAAAGGCTGGAGTCATGCTAATCCCCATTAATATCCTCAGAGGGTGTGGGGGAAGATGGGCCGCTGAGCCTTGAAATGCAGGCAGATCCGGTTTTTATCTCCTCAGCTACAGCTTTATTGTGGTGAAATACGTTCACATTAGCAGAGGGCAATCACCCTAAATAGACGATGGGAGAGGCGTGAGATGGCAGAGGGAATTTCGGAGCCCCCCCCCTCCCCGCCTAGCCTCCCTGGGTTTCTGCGCAGCAGCTGCCTGTAGGTGGGACGGCGAGGAGCCACTGATGTACATCCGCGCGGTTAGTCTGCATTAGATTCAATTTATCCCCCAGCACTCATTGTTGCTATTGATTGATTTTTAAATTAGATGAAGGCAATCAGTAAATACCACCCAATCAAGTTCTAAAAACATACAGGAGATTAGACAATTTAGGGTAATCAATGGAATATTCCTTGATTTGCTACCACTCAATTCCGACCATAAATTACAACTATAACTTGCAAGTTAGTAAGCTATAAAACAAGTAGATGTGACAAGAAAAACCATAAGAAATGAATTAAGGGGCTGCAGAAGCAGCACTGGTGTTGTCCTGTAACGAGGCGGAATGACGTCTCCTTCATATTTTCCATTTTCTGTTAGGTCTTGTCACCAGCAACTGGTCAAAATAAGGAGGAAAGCGAGCAATGCATTTTTCTTTTTTTTTGTCCTTTAAAATAATCGAGGAGGCTGGCAAATCCAGGCAGAGGCAGACAAGAGCCTCTCTCCTCTCGGAGCAAGGAGTGAACAATACCTGATTAACCTCATTTTGTGCTTGCAAATAAATGTCATATAATTTTAGGCTCCAAACCCCAAGGTTTGTTAAAACCCTCACCTACCTCACAGACACTTTCAAATGCTGATGTGAAAGTCACACTTCCGTACTGTTATTTCCTACAAAGTCTAAGATGTAACAATAATTAAATGTAATTTTAGACCAGAACTTCATACTCTTCAAATGCTATATTTATCTGAATGTACAATCTGTCCATCTTCCATATTTTCAAGGGAAGCGCATTTCGGATGGTGGATTCTTTGTTTCTCCACCCATCCCATAGGCACAGGGCTTCAGGGAACCCAATTGGCTTTCACAGGCAGAGACCCCACAGCAGTGTTCCCTCCCTCCCTCCCTCCTTCCATCCCTCCCTCCCTCCCTCCCTCTCTCCTCATCATGGTGGGAAGCATGGGGGCAGGCAGGCAG
The DNA here is from genome assembly GCF_014885135.2 of Alexandromys fortis. Lineage (NCBI taxonomy): Eukaryota > Metazoa > Chordata > Mammalia > Rodentia > Cricetidae > Alexandromys > Alexandromys fortis. The sequence continues at coordinate 1,933,503 of NW_026068054.1, read as the reverse complement.
ACCAGGTGCTGGAGAAGGAACTGAGAGCTCTACATCTGGATCAGCAGGCAACAGGAAGAGAGATACACTGGGCCTGGCTTGAGCATCTGAAACCTCAAAGCCCACCCCCAGTGACATACTTCCTCCGACAAGGCCACACCTCCTAATAGTGCCACTTTCTATGGGCCTGTGGGGACCATTTTCATTCAAACCACCCTAGAAGCTAAAGAATTCTGCAGGATGCATGTAGTTTGTTTCCAGGGTGGATTGGAGCCACCTGGCCCCACCCTCTGTCATAACAGATGAGGCCATCTACAGGAAGTCACCTGCAGATGCTGGTCCAGAAGCCTGAGAGCCCAGGAAGGTAAGACTGGCCAGAGCCCTCTGTTTCCTAGGGCTGCAGCTGCTCAGGAATGAACTCCTCTCATGCTCCTGCAACAGAAGAAGGTGCTAGCAAGTCCCACCAGGCAGGCGTTCTTTCCAGCACCGGCTATGAAGCACATCCTTGCTTTGTCTTTGCCGTTTTCTTTTTCCCAAGCCTGGGATGTGAAAGGAGAGTAGGGCTGGCAACTTAGCTGTGACTCAGTAAATAAGGGAGGGGTCGGGCTCTGGTCCTAGGGCACATCCTGCCTCCAGTTCTAGACTCTTCTTACACCTCTGAACAACCATTTCTTCCCAACCATACTCATCCCATCATCCATGTTTCATTGTTGTGTTTTGGTTTTTTGAGACAGGGTTTCCCTGTGTAACAGTCCTAGCTGTCCTGGAGCTAACTCTGTAGACCAGGCTGGCCTCGAACTCACAGAGATTCACCTGCCTCTGTGTGCCACTATCACCTGGCATCATCTATGTTTTCAAGGGCAAACAGTGGGCTTCTTTCTTTCTCTTCCCATCCCACAAGCTGGACAGTTAAGGAATCCCACTTCCTCTTAGGACCTCAGGGGCCTTTTAATAGGAGCTTCAGCAACTTACTAATGTCTCTGCCTCAGTTTTACCTACCTGTGAAATGAGAACAATGGTGGCTTCCTTTCGGGGCTGCTGAGCAAGATGGATACAGCTTGCTCCCTGGGAGCGAACATGTACTGAGCACTTACTGTGTGGCTAGTACTGAGCTAAGTCCTGAGCGTGCATCCACAGGGCCTGATGAAACATGGTGAATGCCCGCTGGGCCACGAGTGCTTGTTAAGCGAATCTCCTTGCATCTCTGTAAGCTCGCAAGAGAGGTTTTTCATTAGCTTCAGTTTTATAGAGAAACGGAGGATAGAGAGGGTTTATAATGTGTTCCTAGATCAGACAGCTGGGAAGGAACTGGGCTGAGACCCTCCCTAGAGAGCTTGTGCACTTCCTCTAGAGCCCCCTTGCCAAGGGCTACCTCTGTATCCCTGTCTCAAGCAATGCTGCGATCTCTCATGAATCCCATGTTGCAGACACCAGCAGTTTCATAAGGGTAGGTGCTTGGGAGGCTCTCTTAAGAGGCACAGTGATGGCAGTGACAGCAGGAACCCATGAGGCCAGGTGAGATTGCATTCCAGGCTGCCAGTTTGGGTTCTAGGCCCTGGGCAGCACCCCAAGAGCCTCTCGGAGGGCTGCAGCTCTTTGGAGGGATCGCCTGGGAGGTGACCAGGAGAAGCGGCTTTACTTTATCATGGTACAGAACTAAAAGGGCAGACCAATTAATCATGGAAGTTTCTAAAAGTGCTTTTATTTTGCCATTTAGTATGCCAGCGAGATCATTTCCCTTAATGTATACTCCTGGTATTAACACGCCTTAATCCATCACAGGCTGTATTATGAAATTACTGGGGTTTACTCCTGGGTCCTGCAGAAGATCATTAACGCAACTCTTTCTGGGCCATACATCATCAGAGGTATTACCTCACAGGTCTAGGGACCCCTCTCCCTGGTTAGGTGGCAGGGCAGTCACAGTCATTTTTCCTTGCCTCCTCTGACAGAGGGGATTGCTTGCATTACTGAGCAGATGGCTCCTGATGAGCGACAAACATTACCTCCCACTGCTGGGCTAACTCTCCTCCCCCTGACCCTGGTTTCTCAAGGGGCAACGGAAGGGGGGGATGGCATCCACCCCAGTCATTCTTCCCTCCCTCCATGGCACCCAGGCTGCTCAGGCCTATGTTCCTGTGGCCTTTAGTCTGTCAGTGACACTCTCCTGAGGCTCTTCTCTGAGGCTGGGACTGGGCAAGAGGGGAGCATATGCCTCCTGGCAGGAACCAGCTCCAAGGCTCACTGTAGTACATGCACTGATGGCCTTGCCTGTTCCCAGCACTCCTTGCTTTCCCTGACTCGTAACCCCCAGTCCACCTTGTTAACTTGCTCTGTTTTTAAATTTTGAGGAATGATTTTCTTTCTTCTTTTTTCTCTCTCTGATTTTTCAAGACGGAGTTTCTCTATGTAGCCTTGGCTGTTCTGGAACTCACCTCTGTAGACCAGGCTGGCCTCAAACTCAGAGATTCTCCTGTCTCTGCCTCCCAAGTGCTGGAATTAAAGACATGCATCATCACTGCCTGGATATTTTTATTAGTTTTTAAATTGACAAGTAAAAATTATGCACATTCATGGCATAGAACATGATACTTGGGTATAAACACACACACACACACACCATGGGAGAGTTTAGTGGAGCTATATGACATATGTGTTACTTCATGTGTGTGTGTGTTTACATGTGCTCACCTGTTGAGAATGCTGATTATCTATTCACTTAGCCATTTTCAGACATAGAATACCTTGCCATTAACTAATTGTCATGTCCTACAAGGCATCCCTTGAACTTACTCCCCTTGTCTAACTGAAATTTCCTATCTTTTGGCCAGAGTTCCTGACACTTCCTCATGTTCTGGCTTTCCAGCATCACCAGCCCTGCCGTCTGCGTGCATTTGACTCTTTCAGATTCTATAGTCAAGTGGTTTGCTTCACTTCGCTTGATGTCTGTCAGGCACTGATGTTGCAAATGAGAGCATTGCCGTCTAAGTCTGGCTAGTATCCTGCTGCGCACAGGGACTACTTTCTCTTAATCCATTCACTTGCTTGGCTTGGCTTGTGTCTTAGCCACAGTGAATTCTCCACAACAGCATACTGAGGTCTGTCAGTTCAGCGCCAACCTAGGGGTGGCAATGCGAGGTCATGCTGTTTGCTCTAAACCCTCTGCACTGTTACCTAAGGGTTGGACTAATCTACATTATCACCCACCGTGAGCAGCTCACCCCATTTTTGAAGCCCAGACCATACAGAATTCTTTAATCTCACCCATCTTTGCATATCAGCAGCTCTGACTGGCTCTCAGCAGAAAGTCTCTCAAGCCAGAAAGTCACCACAGTCAAGCCCAGCCATGGACGGTCCCCTGCCCAGGCCTCAGTCACATGATGCTGCTCTCTCAGCACAGACAGGGGGAGCTGTTAGAAGCATAAATACCCAGATTCTGGAAATGTCCTATATGTTGACCTGAGACCAGTGGTGTGTGTATATGTGTGTGTGTGTGTGTGTGTGTGTGTGATTACTCTTCAAGATGTCTATCTACTAAGACATGTGTATTTATATGTCCCCAAATATATTTTATAGCTCTTTTTCTTTTTGCAGTACTGAGGATGGAAAACACAGACACTGGAGAGACACTCCACCACTCAGCTGCTGCCACAGCCCATGCCCCTTTTAAAAATTAAAGATCGGGTCTCACTATCCTCCTTCGCTGGCCTTGAACTTGCTCTGAAGCGTGGGCTGTCCTTGATTTTGCAGCTCGCCTATTTCCCACTCCTGCATAGTTGGATTACAGTCCTGTACCGTTAGAGTTCGCTACCTTGATTTTTAAGTAAAAGAAGAAAAAGCACAAACCAGGGGGCTGGAAAGATGGCTCAGTGGTTAAGAGCACATACTGCTCTTCCATAGGTTCTAAGTTTGCTTCCCAGCACCCACATCTGCCAGCTCACAAACACCTGTAATTCTAACTTCAGTGGATCGGATGCCCTCTGCTGACCTTCTCACGCCCACATGCATGTGCCTAAATCCTCACAGAGACAAACATGCATTCATGTAATTTACAAATAAATCTTAAAAAAAACAACTAAAAAACGTCAATCAGAGCCAGTCATTCTCTTCTTGAACCACACCCCTCCCCCAGCTGCAGGGATAGACGTCCTACTCTTAGATGAAACTCTGCCGCCCCTATGCCGCCAGCTGCCCTCCCCAGTTTCTTGCCGTGAGCCCCACTCCAGACCTCGGTCAGACTCTGCAGATACTGAGGGCCACTGTGCCCAGCCCAGTATTTGGCCTGGAACCTTACTCAGGATGTCTGCACAGTCTTAGCTCAAGGACACCTCCTCCAATGGTCCTGTGCGGCCCGAGATATTCTAAGTCCCGTACCCTCCCGATCATGTTCTCACACTGCCCTGGCTTATCTTCTCCGCCTCTGTGGAATTAGCTTACTCCTGTCTCCTTGGGCTGCACGGTTGACTAGGACACATGTGTCTAGTTGACTCGACTCCCAGGCTCTGCCCCCTGGACTTGTCCTCCCATCTCTAGTCCATGGAGATAACCACATTACATGGACACCCTGTCAATCATCTTTGACCCAACCTAGGGACCTCTTTTGCCCATGGTTTCCGCAGGTTCCTTGCTCAGGCAGGAAGATGCCATGTAGTAGAGTCTACTCTGGGTAGCCACGCAGGAGTGGTGTAAGACAAGAAGGACCCAGGGCAGGGCACAGCCCGTAAGACAATCCCTAGGGAGCCACTTCCTCTAAGTCATCCCCACCTTCCACAGCTGTATGGCTGCCCTCCACCCCCACCCCTGCCACAGTGGTCTACTCACAGTTTGAATCCACTAATGGATTAAGCCATTGATTAGGTCAGAGCCCTCAGAAACGCCCAGGCTGACATGCGGGGGTGCGTTGTACCAGTTACACCGCTGTATCTCTCAACCCGCAATCCAGATTAATGGTCACGGGATTTTAGAGCGGAAAGAAGGCACCCACAGGCTGTGCTGTCCTTGAGAACAGACTTGCAAGGCAGCTGCTGGGCAGCATAATGACTTTCTCTGCAAAGTCCTCCACAGTCAAACCTTCTGTGAATACCGTTGACACCTGAACCCCGTGGGCAGTGAGCATGTGGAGGGGATGCTGGGCTGAAGGCAGGCCCTGCGCCTGGTAATGCTCCCTGTCGGCCATGGTAGCAACTCAGTGTGCTGGGGAAGTCAGACTTCAGAAGCCGGGTGCCTGTGTGCTAGTCAGGGCTCTCTAAAGGGATGGAACGGATAGAACAAAGACACATGCCACACTGGTTTATAGGATGAAGGCTAGGAAGCCCAACAATGGCTGTCTCACGCTGGAAAAGCCGAAAATCTAGTAATTGTTCAGCTCAAGGCTAGCCGTCTCAGCAGTCTCAATCTGGGGCTGAAAGCCTGACGAACCCTAGAGAGATGCTGGTCTACATTGGAATCCCAATGGAGTGGTTTTCTGATGTAGGTGGATCTTCTGTCTATCTGTTGTTTTCATTGGTTAATTAATAAAGAAAACTGTTTGGCCTGAAAGGTCAGAACATAGGTAGGTGGGGAAGACAACAGAAAGCTGGGAGGAAGAAGGCAGTGAGGCAGACGCCATGGAGCCAGCCGCCAGGTCAGACATGCTGAATCTTTCCCGGTAAGCCACCACTTCATGGTGCTACACACATTAATAGAAATGGGTTAAGCAAGATATGAGAGTTAGCCAAGAAGAGGCTAGATATAATCGGGCAGGCAGTGCTTAAATGAACACAGTTTGTGTGTTGTTATTTCTGGGGCTAAGCTAGCCGTGCTCGCCTCTTCACTACAGTTTTCATATCAATAAAGGAATGCCACAGCAACAGGATAGGTGAACTCGCCAGCAGGAGCGACGGCAAACAGGCTAGAATCAAAGTCTCCTCCTTCGCACCCTTGTATCTAAGCCGGCAACATAGTGTGGAGACCAGATTCAGAATGGGTCTCCCTGCTTCAAACCATCTGATCGAGAAAATCCCTCGCAGAAGTGACCAGCAGCTTAAAGTTTGAGTCGATTCCAGATGCAGTCAAGTTCACAGCTGGAACACAGTCACAGCCAGAAGCCCAGTTCAAGAGCTCTGCCCAGCTATGGGAGTGCTCCCCACGGAACAGTTCCATAACCCACCATGAGTAGACCCAACCGGCAGCCCAGTGTTTGCCTCAGTTTAGGGCTGTCTTACCTGTCACACTGCCCCTGACCCAGTGCCATGCAATCTGTGCCTGCAGATGGCTCATGCTGCCATCATCTCCCTTGTTCCCTCTAGAATGTGAGCCCCTCCTCAGAGAGGATAGAAGCGGAGCCTGGACCTATGGTGAGGAGCCCTGGGCAGAGCTACTGGCACAGGACAATGACTGGGCCAAAGTATGTTAAGCCTATGGAAGAGCCACCAGGAAACCTAAGGGAGTCCATGTTCAAACTCAGCCAGGCTCATCAGAGGTGCATGAAGCTTGGCAGACCTACCCCCAGAACTACTTGGCTGATTTAATTAATACATTACCACAGCTCCTTCTTTCTACCTTTGTCCTTACTGGCTCCTTTGTTGGGGGGTGGGGATCAGGGTCTCAGGGGAGTCACCATGCACAGCTGGCATCCACACCTTGGTCATATGTGGCTTTGCCATTATGGTTTTGCACAGACAGCAGGTTTGGTTACATTCCCCCAGATCAGCAGGAGACACTTGGTTATAGATTAATGGCCAAAGTACAAATTGTTCTGGACAGATTTGGTGGAAAGTCAGAAACCACAAGATGGCAAGCCACAGCAAAGGTCAATGGGCAGTTGGCAAGGCGTGAGTACAGGCTGCCGGACTTTGTAACATAACACCAACGTGCCCTGGTTGGTCAAGCTCAGAAACTCAACAAATGGATGTGTGGCAAAGTTACACTGACCAGGGCTACGGCAGGCTGGCCTTCTAGGATTTCCAAGAATATGGGGCAGGTGAGCTGTGGCTTGCTTGATGAAGAGGAAAATGCTGGGCAGGTGGCCAAGAGGCTATGGTCCTATTCTGTCTTCTTCAGTTTTCCATTGCTATAAAAAATATTTCAGGTTAGGTAATGATTGCGTGAAAGAGTTTATTTAGCTTCCAGTTTAGAGGCTGATAGTCCAACACTGGGCAGTCCCATTGCTTTGGCCTCTGTTGAAGGCCTCATGATTTTACAGCAATTGTACGTGTGAGGGAGGGATTGCATGGTGAGACACAGCCTTGCTCTTTCAGAACAGCCCTCTCCAGAGAACCAATTGTGCAAACTCCTTCCAAGGACAGCATGGCTAATGATCTAATTGATTGACACCAGGCTCTCTTCTTAAAGGAACTGCTACCTCCCGATGTGACCACACTGAGAACCAAGTTTCCAGTGTACCAACCTTTGTGGACGAAATACCTGAGAACTATGGTCATCCCCATCCTAGACCTTCCATACGGCCAGACATCTTGAAGCCATCATTGGTCACTACCAAGCTCCTGGAAGTGGCTTAGGAAGCATGCTGACCTTCTGGGATTTGGTCAAGAGTCAAATATTGAGTGGACATTTCCTGGTCTATGACCTTGAACTCATACTGAAACCCTTCAGAAACACAAGAAGGCAAACTCTCCCAGATAGCTGTGCTTCTAGTAATTCTGAATGAATGGCCAGGTATGGCTAGAAGATCCAAGCTGCTTACTGTAGAGCCTTATGTAACTTCCCCTGGCCTGAAATGTCCACATCGCCAAACACCTACAGATACCCCTTCATGATCAGAAAGCTGGCCATTTTTAACTAAACCTTTATTATAGTTTGCTTTCTGTTGCTGTGATAAACACTACAACCCAAAACAACTTAGGGAGAAAGTGTTTACCTCTGCTCACAGGCTGTGTCTACATTTAGAGAAGCCAGGACAGGTGAACAAGGCAGAAACCGGGAGTCAGGAACTCAAGCAGACGCCATAGAGGAGGGCCGTTTAATGACTGGCTTCCCATAGCTTGTCCAGCCTGCTTTCTTGTGCAGTCCATGCCCATCCGCCTAGGGATGGCACTGCCCACCCACCATGGACTAGACCCACCTTCAATAATTAAGAATTAAGAAAATGCCTCACAGATAGACCACAGGCCAATCTGATCCCGGCAATTCTTCAGTGGAGGTTCACTCTTCCCAGATGACTCTAGGGTTGTATCAAGTTGACAGATGAAGCTAACCATTCACTGGTTTCCTGATGGTTCTTTCACTGCTTCCTGCTTATTTACATCGCAAACCTGCTTTTATTAATAGCAATTTGGTTGTTACATCTCTTGTCTGTGTCTCCAAGCTGTGACTAAGCTCTTATGGGTGGACAAGTTTTATAACGGTTGCTCATTCCTGTATAACTATCCAAGGTCAATCACAGGATAGATGGATGGATGGATGGATGGATGGATGGATGGATGGATGGATGGACGGATGGATAAGGATAGTGGATAGATAAGGACAGATAAATGGACAAGTGGGTGGAGAAGGCTAGATGAATGGATGAAAGGTTGTGGTGAAGAATAAGTAAGACAGCATGCATGAACTGCTCTAAAATCATGACACAACTCTGTAAACTCCTAGTGCCAGGCACAGTGATGGAGCTTTATATGCAGCATCTATCTCCTCTGTCCCCTCAGTTCTGCCTCACAGATGCTGTTCTGTGCAAGGAGAATCTTGGGTGCTGGTGAAGTGTGTTCACTTAGAGCACAGGACTGTGTAGAGTGGGTTTCGAACCCAGTGCGTCAGCCTAGATATATCCACTCTGCCCCAAATCATTACAAAATGAACATGGAGTGAAATCTTTCTGTCTAGAGACCAGCGTGCAGCCAGATACACCCACCAAGAGAAGGCCCACAGTGACCTTTGTGGTACTTTGTCTTCTTCCTGAAGCCTTGCTTGCTTTCTCTCTCATTGTACGCTGCCCATTGTTGCTGCCATTAAAGCCTCTTCACTTAACGCTGATGTGTCTCTAAGGAGGCACTCCTAATTACCTCGAACACAGAAGCAACTCTACTAAAATTAGGTAGAAAGTGGGGGTTGAGGGAGCCTTGGCAGGAAAGGATTGACTGTGAATTAGCTGCAGCCTCCTTTGGTTCCTCTAGATAGGTTTTAGAAAATTCCTTTTAATTTCAGGACGTGAATCCAGAAATTTGGAATTTGCAGAGTAGACTGTCTCGATTAAGAGTTGTCCTGCCTTTCTCTTAAGATTACTTATTTATTTTAGATTCTTTATTTTTACATGTATGAGTGTTTTGCCTGCATATGTGTATGGTATCAGTACCATGTGCACGTCTGGTTCCTGCCGAGTTCAGAAGAGAGCACTAAATGCCCTGGAGCTGTAGTTACAGACAGCTGTGAACCACCAGGTAGGTGCTGGCACCCAAACCCAGGTCTTAACCACTGAGCTATCTCTCTAGCCTATATCTTGTAGGAGTCTTAGAAGAATCATACAAAAAAAAAAAAAAAAAGAAAAAGGAAAGAACATTAGGAGAAACGCAGCAACATGAAGAGAAAGCTAGTGTTGGCTACTTATCTCTTTGTTACAACAGAAGACCCGATGGAAACAACATGAGAAAAAAAAGGGGGTTTATGTAGACTCACAGTTTTAGGGGTATCCACCCAGTTTTGTGGGAGGGCACCTGGGGAGGCTCCATCTGTGGAGGGTGTTTCTGAAGTGGTTTATCCACATCTTGGTAAACCAAGAATGTCACCTTCAAGGCCAGTGATCCACCTCTGCTGGCTAGACCACAGACTTAAAGACCCACGACCCCTAGAAATAGTGCCACCATCCAGGGTCCAAGCCCAGGAGCCTGTAAGAGACATTTCACACTTCCAACCTTAACATTCTGCATGTGTTCAGAGAGACAGCTCAGGAGTTAAGAGCACTTGCTGTCCTTGCAGAGAACTGCATACCCATGTTGATGGTTCACAATCACCTGCCCCCGCTCTGGCCTCCTCAGGTACTATACTCACATGAACATGTGTGCCTGTATGCACACACACACACACACACACACACACACACACATAAATACAAATGATTTTTCCAAAAGAATATGCTACTACTATTTAACTTCACTTTTATTGCAAACTCATTGTGAAGACAACACAACTTCCCCATATTTTCTTATTTAATCATCTTACAACCCCATGCAACAAACACCAATAGGTGTATAGTATAGAAATAAGTGCCCAGTTGGAGAGGGTCACGACTTGACTATGGATACCATGACAATTTTGTGTTTTCTTTATAATGCATGGAAGTCATTCACTCGTGGACATTGGATAGCACTTCAGCTTTGCACCCGGGGCCTCTGCACACAGCCTGAACATCAGCCAGAGGTACAGAGCAGAAAAAAATACAAAATATAACCACATGGTACTAACTGAACCTCAAAGGACCCTGTGAGCTAGGGCTGGAGCGGGAAGACAGAGGGCCACCTTACACAACCTCAGCTAGGAATGTGTACTTTGGGAAACTCAACGCTCTCGCTGCTCTTTGTACACCTGATGATGTGTACTGATTGAGGCTAAAAATATATGTTCATAAGTGGACAAATAACAGGTGATACACACAAAAAGAAGAAGGAGAAGGAAGAGGAGGAAGAGGAGGAGGAGGAGAAGAGGAAGAGGAAGAAGAAGAAGAAGAGGAAGAAGAAGACCTGTGGGTGAATCAGAGTAAACCCTAAAGCCAGAATGAGCGTGCCCTGCTTAAAAAAAAAAAAAAAGGTGACCAATGAAAAGGCAGAAGTTGTGTGGCGACAGAACTGGAAGCAGAGTAGCTGAGATGCAAGAAACAAGGCAGCCAGCATCCATCCGGACCTGGGAGAGGGAGAGAAGCCTGTCTGTGCGGGAGAAGAAGGGCACACACCAGCCTGCAGGACGTTAACAGAATGGATCCTGCTGCTCGAGGATGGTGACCTGGCTACGGCAGCCCTGGATCACTTGTAGCCATCTCCCAGCTTCAGGGAGCTGAACTCTTCATACACCCAGGCAAATTCTGACATGGGGATGCCCACATCTCTCCCCAGGCTCTGCTCACACCAGAGTTCCAGCCCTCTGATGCTAAGAAGATGAAGCTCTCCTGTTCTCTAAAGCTTCGGCATCATGAAGAGCATATTTCCCTGAGGTGGGAGTGAAATCAAATTCTCCTCTATGTGGAGTGGAGTGACAGGCATTGCTCTGACGCTACTTCCGGGACTCTCCAAGACCCAAGGACGGCAGCCAGAAGTTCCATTTGTAGAGGAGAGATGGCTGCACACCTTCACATTACTCTGAACATGGATTTCGTCATATCCCCTGGATTATGCCTACTTCAGAGCAGGCTGCCAGGAGGCGAGCCAGATGCCCACATTCGGCTAAATGTCTCTGTAGTTTGATGGGCCAGATACAGAGTGGGTATGATGCAGGAGAGGGCCAGACACAAGAGAGGAACCCAGAAAGTCAGGGGACCTCTGTTCTGCTGGAGAGGGTTACTATGCCTTCTAGGGCGAGTTATCACCTCCATCACCTTCCTTGGAACCACAAGGTGGCAGTCTAAGGAGGATACAGAAATGCTAAACCAAGTTCACATTCAGGAACAGAAAGGTAACCTATGTGGGTGACTGCTGGGCATACGTCCAGCGTGCTCCTGGCCTGTGGTCTCACCTGGAAAAGGCTGCTTCAGCTAATTTTGCCTTTAACCCTAGGGCACATGAAAATACTTGACCGGACTCAGACTCTCGGACCCTTCAGTTCTCCTGATGGCAATCGGACCCCAAGAAAGGTAGCAGAATAGAGACCACCACAGCACAAAGAAATCCCAGCGCTCTGCAGACACCCAAGCCCATCATACCATCATTCTTTCCTTCCTTCCTTCCTTCCTTCCTTCTTTCCTTCCTTCCTTCCTTCTTTCCTTCCTTCCTTCCTTTTTTTTTTTTTTAAACTCTGAAGATATGGACAAAGAAGAATTTGACAGAGCTTGGAGAAAGGCATTAACCCGGCAACAAAAATGAAGGCCACAGGTGGGAAAACATGGAAGACAGAACAATGGAAAGACAAGGGACTCCGGCTGGAATGTGACCCGGTTATGCGTGCTCACTAGGGGTAGCTAGTCACTCCTCTCAGGCCTTGTCTCAGTTAGTGCCTTAGGGGATTTCGAACCTGCAGATCTTGTGTGGGAACCTTGTTGTGTGGTCCACATGTTCCTGGCCCAGGAAGGGTTCTATGCCATTGACACTTTCTTCCCAGACACCTGAGCCCTCCCTTCAGGTGCCAAGTTTAATGTGACCTCTTCAAATTCATAATGTGTATGAAATGAGCAGAAAACAGCTCAAGGTGAGTCATTCATTAATCACAAACAAAACAGGCCCGGATCAAGGGCATAGCAGCAACCATAAAACAGAAAAGGGAAGAACAGTTGCCCAATCTCTTTATTTAATATTAACTATTTTATGTTTTATCATCTGAGTTCTGAGAAGGCTTGCTTCCCGCCCAATCCAAAGTCAATTGTCCTTAAGGACCTAGGTGCTAGCCCGTGGATGCTGAATGCAGCACGTCTTTGAGCCAGGATCACTTGAAGGAAGGATGCCCAGCCGGCAGGCCCACCTCCACTACTGCGTCAAGGGGCCGTGTTCTTAATCGCCTTTTCAGTATTGCCTTATGCGTCCTTTGTCCTTGGAGTTGTAAACTTCACTGATTCAGGAATGGCAAGTGCTTAAGTAAGGACGCAAGGAGCCACCCAACAACCCCAGTAGGCGATGGCCAACGCAGGCAGACACACCCTTCCTCTGGAGAGCAGACAGTGCTCAGGGGTGTGGAGACTGCTCAATTACGTTTCCATCTTTTCCCCTTCGCTCTCAACTCTGTCATGTGATGGAGACAGGAAAAGCGCAGGACTCCATTTTGTAAATGGGCAAAGTATGTCTGATGCCCAACATGGGGTTCTTTCTGACCCTCTCCCCAACACCGTCCAAGAAGCAAGGCCTGGGGCTCTGTGTCTTTAAAGGGTAGATGCTGCTTCCAGATGGGGCACGGCCCCCCCAGGGCTGCTAGTTTGTCCTGAGTGGAAGAATCTGAGTTTGGCAGCTATTGCGCTTTGTGAGGATATGCTCCCCCCACCCCATCATGGAGCCCATTGTCTCTACCCAGCTGAGGAAATAGCTAGGCTCCACCATGCTCTGATTAGTGTGCGGCTCCCTGCAAAGGTGGCAGGGCCAGATTGGTGTGGGTACGCCCCCTGTGTCATTGGCACAGCGTGGGAGCGCTTTAATCCCAAGGTGCATTTCAGAAGCCTGTCTCCCAAAAGCCAAGCTGAGGAAAAGGCCGGAGATGGTAATCAAAGTTGCTGCAGCAAATTACCTGGTGTTTGAAGGAAGCCGGAGGGAGCTTCAGGGGCAAATCAGGTTGGCCCCATGTCCGTGACACTGAGGCTGGCTTGGTGGTGGTTGGGGGCTCAGGCAGGGGAAGCACGCCAGTGGACTCGCTTTGGACATCTTTGGAAACCCTGCAATATCAATTTCATTTGCATAGAAGCCCCAATGCCTCGCTGTAGCCAAATCTCCCCCCAAAGAACCTCCTAAAACGCGGACAACTGCTCTTACCCTTGGCACTTCCAAATGAGAGATACCAGGCTGCTACTAGGGCAGCCAGATAGTCCGGCACCAAGCATGACTGTGGTGCAAAGCCTGCTGGGAAATCACTACTCATTCAGCAGTTCCCTCCACTCATAAATAAGGAAATCGATCCCAAGAAAGAAAGGGTCTGGACTTACTGGGCGCTGGATGGACCTTTCAACTTCCTCTTCATCTTACCCTTGTCCCTCCCTCTTTTACTCTTCCTCCTTTGACTGACATATTCCTTCAACAAGCGTTTGTGGAGAACATTCTTTGTGCCAAGTGCTATGGTAGGTCCCAAAACATTCTTTGCCTTCCCCAGTGGGAGCAAGCATCAAACAGGAAGGGCAGGTACTGATCAAACAATCACAGACATAAATGGACGGTTACAGCTATGACCAGGAAAGACCCCACCAGTGCTGTTTGGGGGGGGACCTGACATGGCATGGAGGACACTCAGTATCCTCATCTGCGAAGTGGACTCCCCTTGCTCTGCTTCCCTCCCCTGTACAGCTGGCTCACACAGGACATTAGCAAGGAACGGGCTTTGCAAACATAAAAGAAAACTCTCCAAGTGCTGGGCTTAGCCTCACTCTGATAAACATTCAATACATGTTTGTTGAATTGAATTGCTGAATTGAATTATGCTACAAAAATAAAGCAAGGATTAGCAAGAATTCCCATCACTAACCACAGTGTTCATTCAATTTCCCCGTGAGTGCAGAGAGAACCCAGGCTGGGTTGCCAGGGCTAAGCGCGTAAGAGCTGGGAGGAATCTAGGGACACCTGGCCACACTGATTTAACAGAACGGTAAATCAAGGACCAGAAAAGGGGGGAGATTGTTCAATATCATATATGAAAAAGTGTCAGAGCCAGAGACAACAACTTGCTCATGCCCTGAGTGACTGAAGCTCATGAAGTGATTGGGCCTACGAAGCTAGAGGTTGTTCTGCGTGTGCGAAGTCCTAAGGATGGAAACATACAGCAGCTATTAATCAGCGTTCTATTACCTGATCAGTCTCCAAGATCCCCAGACTCTTTCACACCCCCCACCATAAACATTTGTGTCTGGTGAGTGTTGATATGTTTTATGTTCTGGAAAAGTAGCCACACTCCTCTTTAGTGAGCCACACTCTCTCTCTCTTCCCATTCTCAGTCCGTGAGGTCAGGGCATGGCAGGACCTACCCCTTCCAGAGAACATAGTCACTTGTCTCACGCCCAGCCAATCAACTCCTCCAGCTCCCTGGATGTTAGGAGTGATTCAGGGAGGAACCTAAGATTCAAGGGTGGCCAATGTCTGATGACTTGTGGGTAGAATACATCTTATATATTATTAATGGAATATAAATTGGTGGAGCCTAGGTCATGTGACCATACTTCCATGAAGGCTGAGACTTTGAATGTATTCCATTTTCCATTCCTCTCGTGGGAAACAGGCTCCTTCCCCAGTCATGGGAAGGGAGTCCAAACATAGATTGTCTCAACAAAAAAGTGCTTCTGCCATCTTGGGATAACTTCCAACATTGTGCAAAATGCAGCATTCAAGAGATTATGCCATGAGTGCACCATGGCCCAACAGTGGTGGAAACTTATTTCCACTCTAGGATGGGGAAACTGAGTCCTGGAGAAGCCTATTCCTGGGCACACGGCAAGGACAGAGTGGAATCCTGTACTTCAAAGCCCAGACCCACAAGACAAACTTGGATACACTGAGTGTCTATCTGGGAGTGACATTGGAATTCAAGTGAATCTGGAATATGGCAAGCTGCAGGAATTGGGGGGCTGTAATAAAGTTGAGGGATCTCCCAAGACCTGATCCTGAGAAAAAGGTTCAAAAATAAGGATCCTGAACAAGAAAGAAAAGCCTTGGCCACAGAATGCTAAGGAAAGGCCGTGAATGTGCCGGGGCAGGGTCAGCACGGCCCTCACTTGCCTCCTGGGACAGTCTTGAGAACCAACCTCAGAGTCCTGTGAGCGAGAGAGTTGAAGGTGGCCCTGTGAAGGACTTGCACCCAGAGGCTGAGAACACAGTGTCGCCTTGGGACTCCCCAGGCAGCAGTATCCTGGGGTGGGGATGCCTCAGCTACAGACTCAGGAGCCTGTGTCATCTGGCTTCTGGCGAGGTTCGGCCATCGAGTGACGCTAACTGCTCTGTTTCCCAGAGTTGCCACAGACTGACTCCACTGCCGCCCAGCCTCGGTCCCTGGGGATCGTGCGGGCAGCCCTGGGGTCTTGTCATGCCTCCTTCTCTGGCTCTGTCAGCCTGGTTTATTGCACACCGTCCAGGAGCCTGTAGTGAATCTACCCCGGGTAGGGTTCCTAAACCCTGCCCTCGCCTTGGTGAGGAATCCCAGCATTAAATTCTCTCTGTTCCCTCATTTTCATCTACCAATGCTGAATGAGAAGAAATAAACAGAAACCCTGTGCAGAGGCAGCTGCCCGTGACCTTGAGAAGCAGGAGCCCGTTGACTTTGGTGTGTCTTCCTGTCTTCCTTCCCTTTGGTCAGACACGCCTGCACTGGAATGTTGCTGGGTGTCTGTAGACCCTTGGGAACCTGGGCGTCTTGTCACAGAACTTTGAATATTGTAACGTTGGGGCCCTGTCAAGCTGGCCTTAGATCTTCATTATTGGGGAAAATGACACAGAACTGGGAGTTACTACAAGTGACTGAGGGATACATCACAGAACCAATGATGTCAGAGCCTAAGAGGAAAGGACGACTCCCAGTCTTTCACAGTTATGAAGGGTCTGAACTGGCCCCAAATGGGAATCGGGCTGGGGGAGAGGCTCACTGATGTAGCCAGGGCTGTGCCAGTCCACTACATGGTGCAGGTCTGTGAGACTCTTGCCTCCCTCCTCTCCTTTCAGTTCTCAGTAGAGGCAGCAATTGCCTCTAGTTGCAATTGTCCAGGTTCTGACAAGTTATGCAAAGTGTCTGAATCCCCACCCCCATCTTCCTGCAGCTCGGGGCTCTATACCCTCCTGCACAGCCCAAGTGGTCCGCAGGCAGGAGTTGGAGGGGACGAAGAAGACAGCCAGTTACATACTGCTGCATTTAGGGAGAAACGGCTGTGGGAGGCAGCTCCTGTCTATCTCTCCCTCTCAGAATGACAGACACACTCATGCCTGCCTTACAGAGCTGAGGTTGGCTGCGGTCCAGAAGTCCCAGCCCACCCAAACGCTGGGGAAAGACCCCTGTATCATCACCGTCTCTTACTATGTCTCCTCCCGTGGTATGTCCTGTCAGAGTTAGTGCTCTGTGTGCCCAGTGCGGGGGCTTCATACTTCCAAAGAAGGCATCCCTAGTCAGGAGCCGTAGTAGACAAGAAGATGGCAAGTGTACAGTCCCAAGAGCTATGTGCTCTGAGCCATGAGCCATGGCCTTAGAGAGCAGGACATGCCACCAAGGATAAGGCCTGAACGGCCAAATGCCCAGGGACCTTTGCCCACCCGTGGGTCAACTAAACAAGGCCTGGGACTAGAGCCACAGCAGAAATCATCAGAAAGAGATAGCCAGGATACGACTCAATGGACACCTGCCTCGGGCCTTTGTGCGTAGCTGTACAGGTGGTGCCACCCACAGCAGGTCACCCTGTGGACTGCGTCGTGATAGCATTTAGCAAGTGACTGTAACTGACCTGATGGAGCAGCAGCCAGGCCTGCTTCTGAGGCACCAGTTTAGAAAGGCTACTAGAGACTCAGTTTTGGAAAAATGTCCCCTTCTTCATCGCTTGCAAGGCAATGGCACATGCCTGAGGGTCCTCTGACGTGACCCTCAGAATATTTACCCCCTACAGAACAGCAGAGGACCCAGCAAGGCTTCGGGGTACCACGCCATAAATCCTCTTCTCACTGGAGGCCTATCAGATAATGATTTAAAGAACTAGTCACTGGCTGCAATTAAGCACAGAGAAAATAGATCAGTCCCATAATTTCCGTGTGTGCAAGGTCGGGCTGGAGCCGTAATTAATGTTTGCGCCCGTTAATGAAATGCTCCCCGGCTCTGCACTTCTGTCATTCATGAAGGTAATTTTTCAATTGATTAGTAAAATAATACTTGAAAAGTAAATGCACCTGCTTCTTCCCCGAAATGTCTCAGTCAACCGGACACACTGGTTGGGACGCTAAAAAAATACCACTGCAATCCAGTGGAGACCAGGCCTACACTATCAGCATGCAGAAAGCCCGGGAAGGAGGCTAGAGGAAAAAGCAATTAGAGCAGCCGTGGTGACCAGAATCCCTGGGCGGTCGGGGGCAGCCGAGCAGCTGTGGCCATTCTGCCCAGTTCCCACCTGTGCTGGACGGTGGGCCAGATGCTGAGGCCTAGAACTCCTGCCCAGCAGGGACAGGCGTTGGGTGGGGCAGGGCGGCAACAGAGCCCCAGTGAGATCTAGTAATGTGTGGGGCAGAGCGGCTATTCCACAGGGTATGGTTGTTGGGGAAAATGTCACGAACCAGGGACTCACAAGCAACTGAGGAACCCTTCCACAGGTGTGCCGAGTGCAGCACTGAGGCTGGGCACAGACACTCCTTCCCAGGGCCTCCCCTGGCCTGGGCTGCTGAGCCAGCATTTCCTAGTTGTTAGGAGTGAATCATTGGAGTGGGCCTTATCTTGAAACCAAAGCTAAACATTTTAAAAACAACGTCATCTTATGTTTTATGGAAGAAAATACAGCAAGGATTACAATGGTGTTAATTCTTAGAAGAAAGGGTCAAGTATTGATTTGTTGCTGTTTTTATTTTTCAAATATTTTATGTTTTTATGTCCCAAATATTTTAACAGTAGCGTTCATCACTCCACTGATGGGAGAGTCTCCATAGCACTGAGCCCAGGATCCGGACAAACTACTCAAAACCTGCATCCCTTTCTCAAAGCTATTTCTGTCTCTGCCATTTAAAGATTTGGCGATCAATTATTGAACATCAAATATTGAACCAGTTAGCCCATCACCCTTGACAATTGTTTCTTCTTTCAGCAGATTGCCAGTTGCCAGTGGCTTGTCATGGGTAATAAGGCTTCTCCCATGTCACTTCCATAGACATCGTGAGATACTGTGCCTTTATAGAGATCAGCTATTGCTGTGAACAATGTAATTTATGCTTTAATAAATGTGTGTCAATGGTGATGGGAAGACCAGGCTTTTCAGGGGGGACTAATGCCACAAAGGGTGGGCTAACTGATAAGTGTCTCCGTGTGTCTAAATGATACTGGCTTGTCTTGCATCTTGGGAACTGTGAGAGCTGGGTGGTAGACTTTCATGTGTGGGGACTTCCTTGACCTGGACAAGGCTGCTTGGAATGAACCTGTTAAGAAAAGGTGTCCCCTGGTACCTACCCTAGATACAGCAGGCAGAACTGACCAATCACTTCAAGCAGTAGGGAACTTGAGAGAGCACATTGTTACAGACCAGACTCCCTCAGAGGACCAGGGTTGCAACAAGCGTAGAAGATGCTCTCCTATGGCACGGCTGGGTAGTGTGCAGTCTTTGCTGCTGCATCGGGTACCAGCCTAGGCCATAGCCGCTGTGGGGACAGTCCACCTGTGTTCCCTTCCATCCTGGCTCCAACCTGAATGCGGGGCAAACGCAGATCATTGGTCAGGATTAGGTCACACACCTCTGCTCCTCACTGTGGACAGGGCAAGGTTGGCCACTCCAGGGGATGTGGGATCTGTCCGCCAAGCTTCCCTTGGAGGGGAATCTTACAATGTAAGAAGAGGGTCTAGGGGCTGAAGAGATGGTTCGGTGGTTAAACTGACTTAGTTTGCTGCTCTTGCATAGGACCTCAGTTCAGTTTCCAGCACCCATATCAGAAGATCCACAACCCTAGCTTCAGGGAGATAACATCCTCTTCTGGCCGCCACAGGAACCCATATGCACACACACACATGCATGCACACACACACACATGCATGTACGTACACAGAGAGAGAGAGAAAAAAATGAGAGGGGGGAGAATGAGAGAGAGAGAGAGAGAGAGAGAGAGAGAGAGAGAGAGAGAGAGAGAGGTGTACACATACACTAAAGTAAAAATAAATTCTAAAAGAAGTTCTACACATGGGTTCAGCTAGAAACACACAGCGCCTCTGCAGATGGGCTCCGTGAAAGCCGTGCCCTCTGACATTTGTGGACACCTGCTGCACCAGCTGCTCCCACGTGCTGAGTGGTTCACCCCCTGTGAAGGGAATCACAACCCCAGTTTCCAGAGGAAGAAACAAAGGCACAGAGAGCCCCAGAGGTTAGAAGTCAGGGTCATGTTCCATTTTGTTCTTCTCATTATGGTGCTGTCGATCCAAAAGGCAATCCTGAGGAAGGGCCCTTAGTTGTCCCTGGAGAGAAAACCCAGGCTGTACCATAAGTCCAGGTCCCGACTCAGATCCAGGTGCCTGCCTGCACCTCACACCTAGGCACACTCCGTAGTCCGTAGGAGTTTCTGAGGCCACTAAAGAAACCACAGCTCCAGGGATGCAGCAATGCTCAACTCTTGATCTCTGACCTTGGCTGAGGACAAATTTGGTTTGAGTCCTCAGAGGACTCAATTTCGCTTCCTTTGCTCAGGTCTCTGACCCACCGTGACCCTCATGCTCCTCGTCTGAAAGACACAAAAAGCAGACCGTGTCAAAGGTTGCATGGTGGCCTTTTGTTCCAGACTGGCCCACACAGAAGTTCTGTTTGTTCATGTGTGAGCCTCTACCTCTCCTGTGGTGTCCCCAGCCCTGGGGCCACCATTCAGAGATCCAGGGTTACCGCTTATCTGATGGTCTCAAATGATGGAAAGGCCACTGCTGGTCTAAGAGGTCAACGTGTCACAAGAAAAAAAAATGCAAGGCTTGTCAGCTACCTAGTCCATACCATGAGGGAGACTGCCCCTGCGCTGTCCAGGGGACAAGTCGCTAGCCACAGGTGCCCACCAGAATTTAATTTTAAATGAATTAAAATGAAACATAACAAAAATTTAGGTCCTTGGACACTTTCCCCCAATTCCAAGAGCCCAATAGCCATACATGCCTAGAGACTAGGCATAGGGCCTGACCATTACCACAGGAAGTGCCCCAAGACAGCCATGTTCCAAGTTTCCCCACAGGACCCCACTGTTTCTTTCCTCCAAGTACCTGGCCTGTCGCAGTCAACAAGCTGACAGGGCACAGTGACCCAGGCGAGCCTGTCCCTCTGTTCCCTATCTTCTTTCACAGAAGAGACTAATCTGTATTGCAGCCCCTCTTCTCTGCAGGAACAATGGGAGCGGCCCAGGGAAGGGGCAGCCTCGCTCCCGGCACCTTCTTCCGACTCCCTTAATAGGTGAAAATGCTCCGTTATTTCAAATGAGTATAATTACAAAATCCTCTACTTAAAGTAATGCGCCTCCTTTGTGGGGAGAAGACGTCTTCTTTCTCTCATCCTTTCTGCGCCGAGAGGCACTTTACCACTCTGAAAAGCATGATTCACCGGTCTCAGTGGGCCGCTCTCTCCCCGCTCGGCAGTGGGGCACAGTGACTTTGAACCACCCTCTAGCCCCACATCTCCGGTACACTGCCTCTTTTCCTGGGTGGACATGGAGCTCAGGGGGTCACCCACAGGGAAGACAAGCCATGACCCCTTGGCTCTCAGGAACACACTCACTTTTGTTCTGACCCACTCGAAGCTGAATCCTACCCCTCCCAGCCTGAACCGAGATGACCCCTCCCCCATTTCCTCGGCTGGCACCAGAATTTCTTCCTCTAGAAGGAGCCCCTCATGCCCAACTCCAAACCCCCAACACAACTCTGCCCACCCACGATGAGTTGAGTTCAAATCACAGCTCTCCCAGTGAAGCCTTGGACAAATCACTCTCTTCACGGTTTAACATCTAGAACGTGAAGAAGAGAATTCAGTTCATTGTCCATGTTTCACGATTTCCTACTCTTCCTCGATGATTGGTCTAACCGTGTATGTAAAATGTTTGGACTTAGCACTGGTTAATTCTTTGGTCAACTTGACACAGACTAGAGTTATCTGAGAAGAGGGAACCTCAATTGAGGAACTGCCTCTGTAAGATTAGCCTGTGGGGCATTTTCTTGATTAATCATTGGCATGGATGGACCCAACCCATTTGCGGGTGTTGCTATGCTTGAGCAGGTGGTCCTGGGATATATAAACATGATTTGGGTGAGAATGGCTTTCCTAGGATCATATGCTTGAATACTTGGTCTCCAGTTGGTAGAACTGTTTAGGCGAGATTAGGAGGCGTGGCCTTGTTGGAGGAGGTGTGGCCACTGGGGATGGGCTTTGAGGTCTCAAAAGACCAGCTCGTCTCTGGTCTCTGCCTTGTGGTTGTAGATAAAGATGTAGATAAAGACCTCAACAGTTCTGTAGTGCTTTGAAAGGTACGGTCCCCATAGACTCATGTGTTTGAACGCTTAGCCCATAGGGAGTGGTGCTATTGGGAGGTGTGGTCTTGCTGGAGTAGGTGCAGCCTTGGTGGAGGAAGTGGGACACTGTGGGGTAGGCTTTGTGGCTTCATTTGCTCAAGCCACGCCCAATGTGGGATGCACAGTCTCCTGCTGCCTGTCGATCAAGATATAGAACACTCAGCTTCTTCTCCAGCACCAGGTCTGTCTCCACGCTGCCATGTCCCGTCATGATGATAATGGACTAAACCTCTGAAACTGTAAGCCAGCCCCCAATTGAATGGTTTCCTTTATAAGAGTTGCCGTGGTCATGGTGTCTCTTCACAGGTTTAGAAACCCTAACACAGACAAGTCCCTTTGCTCTGCCATCATGGGCTCTAACCCTCTGAAACAGAAAGTTAAACACTTTCTTCTATAAACTGCCTTTGCCATGGTGTTTTATCACAGAAATAGGAAAGGGACTAAGGCAATAAGAAAAAAACTGAACAACCCAGGAGAAGTAAACCAGTAAGACACATCCTTCCAGGGCAGCTGCTTTGGTTCCCACTTCGGTTTTGAGTTCTCCCTTACTTCTCTCAGTGATGGAGTGTGGCCTGAGAGTTATGAGCTGAAACAAATCCTTCCCTCCCCAAATTTCCTTTCCTCATGGTGTTTTATCACAGTACTATAAACCCTGTGACAGGCATTTGTACCAGGGACCAAAGAGGTACCTTGTGCTGGCAGCTGACCTTGGTCATGAGTAAGAACTTCTCAGGTGGTACTAATTTTGAAGACCTGAGAGGATCATGGAAAGCAGCTTGGCCCTGTGAGAGGCCAGGGGAGGCCAGTGGTTGAAGGTGCCCATCTGGGTTGCAGTAGAAGCCCCCAGCATATTAGAGATCCCAGTACCGTGGGGCAACCACGGACGGCAGCAGGTGTGGCCTGGAGGCAGCCTGAGCCCACGAGACAAGATCCATGTTCTGGAGATAGTAGAGGAAAAGAAGCAAAGCCGCCCAAGACCCCTGGAGCCCAGAGTACCACAAATAGGGCCCAGATGTCAAGCTCTGAATGTTTTACACTGGTGGGTTTCGTTTTGCTTTGATGCGATTGTAGCTGTGCCCTGACTCTTCGGTTTTGAAATAAGAAGTACATAACTTATTTTTTTTTAAATTTTATAGAGAGTTTAGAGAAACTTTAGAATTTTAGAGAGATTTAGAGCATTAGAGAGATTTTGGCGTCTTATTTGTGTATTTTAGAGAGACCTTGGATCTTTTAAAGAGACCGAACTTAAAAAGTGTTTAATTTTTTTTAAAGACTGTGGAACTTTTAAAATTATATTAAATTTCATATCATGATGTTACTACGACATCTTGGGGACAAATGGAAAGGAAAGGTTGCGATGAAACAGTGATGTGTTTGTGTTTCCAGTTGATAAGGGGTCAACTGTGATGGCGAGTCATGTCAACTTGAGACAAGCTTGAGAGGGTAAGCCCTCACTGAGAGAATGCCTCCACAAGACTTTCCCATGGTCAAGTCTTTGGGGGAGTTTTCTTTATTTGTTTTGTTTTTCAAGGTTTCTCTGTAGCTTTGGAGCCTGTCCTGGAAGTAGCTCTTGTAAATAAGGCTGACCTCAAACTCACAGAGATTCGCCTGCCTCTGCCTCCCGAGTGTTGGGATTAAAGGCAGGGTAGTTTTCTTGATTAAAAAATTGGTGTGGAAGAGCCTAGGTGGTGCTATGCCAGGGCAAGCGGTTCTGGTTTATACCAGAAGACAAACCAAGCAAGCCTGGAGAAGCAAGCCACTAAGCGATATCCCTTCATGGCTTCTGCTTCAGTTCCTTTTTCCAGATTCCCACAACAAAGGACTGTGACCTTAGGGTGTAAGCCGAAATAAACCCTCTTTCCTTCCAAGCTGCCTTTGATTGTGCTATTTTATCATAACAGGAGCCTCAAGACAGACTGGGAGCACGGAGTATTCTGCAGTTGTGAACTTTCGGTTTTCTTCAGTCCTGAATACACAAAGGGCAGACCCCTGGCCAGGAAGGAATGAGCCAAAAAGTGAACTTATCTAGACTGGTTGTTCACCGTGAGGGCTATGCTGTTTTGTGTACTCAAACACATTCAAATTATAGCAGGGACCCAGCTATGCGGAGGGCACCTGGCAAGTTCTGCTTGCACTGTGGAAATAGTGGAAGGCAATGGCCTGTTCCCACTGTTCTGAGCACCGGTGTATTTGAGGCTTGCCCCCAAACCTTACTGAGCTGAGCAATAGGGAAGGCTGGACAGTCAAGAGGATGGAGCTACCTCCACACACACACACACACACACACACACACACACACACACACACACCATGCTCTGTGAACGTTCCTCCCTCTCCTAAGTAGATCCACCTGTCTCAGGGAGCTGCCAGGGACTGAGGACTGTGGAGTGGCACAGGATCGAGAGCCACTGTACCAGACGGGTCTGTTATTTAAGGACCCCACCTGAGGTCAGGTCCTGACTCTGGAGATCACCATGCAGTGACTGTGTAGTGACTGGTGCTGGCTGGGGCGTGCTCACATCTCAGGACCGAGGCGAGTGGGGCCTGTCCCCAGCCAAGCCCAATCAGGGGTGTGTGGCTCAGTCGCTCTAAGGGCTGGCACCAACATGACCTGCAGATCAAGGAGGGCTTCCTGGAGAAGTGTACACTTAGCTATGCCAGGCACAGCGAGCAGTTGTGGATGAAGAGAGGAGAGTAAGGGAAGAGGGTAGCCCAGGCTGAAGGCACAGCATAAGCAAAATGAAGGTTAGCTTCTTCAGGGGGAAGCACAGGGTGCAGGACGGAGAAGGAAAAAATGATCTTTTGACTGTGGACACCAGCTTCTCAGGGAACCGGAAGCTTTCTGTTGGTGGTTTCATTTACCCACTCATCCAAACAAAACACATGCTCCAAACCTGTGAAAGAGCCTTGAGGCCCCTGGAAAGTTGAGAGCTGCGTTTAGATCTACTTTGTTCTTGCTGAGCCCACTGAAGAGTCCATCAGGTGCTCTTGTCCCCGGGGACATGCATGGAAAAGAAATGAGAAACAAGACCCAGAAAATCTTGAGAACAGAGTACCTGGAGGCTGAAGAGAAGCCAGTAGAGTGTGTGTGTGTGTGTGTGTGGTATATTGTGGTGTATGTTATGCGGTGTGTATGTGTGGTATGTGTTATATGTGTGGTATATGTGCAGTGTGTATATGTAACATGTGTTATGTGCGTGTGGTGTATGTTATGTGTAGTGTATATGTGTGGTATGTATTATGTGTGTGGTGTGTGTGTGTGTGTGTTTGTGGTTTATGTATGGTATGTATGTGTGGTGTGTGTTATATGTGTTGCGTGTTGTACATGTGTGCTGTGTTTTATGTGTGTGTGGTGTGTGTTATACGTGGTGTGTGTGGTATATGTATGTGATATGTATTATGTTTGTGTGTGGTGTGTATGTGCAGTGTGTGTTATATGTGTGTGGTATGAATTATGTGTGGTATGTATTATATATACACGCGCGCGTGTGTGTGTATGTGTGTGTATATGTGTTGGCAGCTCCTAAAAAGGGGCATTATAACCAAGGACATGTTCCAGGAGACAGGGAGAGTATTCCAGGAGAGAGGAGAAGCATATGCAAGTCACAGACAGAAAACAGAAGGGTGAGGGGACCTGGGGCTGGAGTGCCAAACAAGATCGGCATAGGGCGTGAAGCCTTGGTGCCTTCGCCTGTCATAAGCCAGGCAAAGCAAGAGGTTGTGGATTTTATTCTCAGCCTCCACAGGGACCTCAGAAGACAGAACTGGGAAGTCATGTAGACATGCCTTCTGCCCTGTGAGGGGGGTGCAAGAGGTGCCCAGGTTTCCTGCAGCCACCAGCTGGGACAGGCTCAGATGGTTCCCAAAGTGCCAGCAACTAGCCTCTGCAGACTCTGCAACATTCTGTAACACGCCTGGCTCATCAGGAAAAGGCTGCTGATTCCCAATTTAGAACTCCAGATAAGCAATTATTATCTAGAAAAGGGCAAATATAAGGGCTGGGGGGCGTCACTTAGAAGAGGCTTGTCTAGAATTCCTAGAGCCTTGGATTTGATCCCCAGCTGCCTCAGGAAGGGAGGCGGAGAAGTGAGAATATTTGTGAACACCCTGGGGGAAATAAAGCTTCTCTCAACTGGAAGAAAAACAAAAGGGGCTGGAGAGATGGTTCACAGGTTAAGTTTTTGCTGCATAGTCATGAGGCCTGGGGTTCGAATCTATGCATAACAATCTCAGTGGTGTCCCACAATGCCTGTAACTCAGTCTCCGAGGGACCCAACACTCTCTGGCCCTCATGTACCTGCAGGTATGTATGCATGCACAAAGGCATGTACACACGCATACCGGTGAATATATGTCCACACAGGTACACAAGCAAATAAATTAATCAAATTAAAATATTAAAAATAAAGAATATTATGGCAGGGTTTGTGTGGGTTTTTATTATTTGTTTTTTTTTTGTTTTTGAAAAAGATAGGGTTTGGTTGCAGAGAGCTGTAATCACAGTTGCCTGGAGAATTACAAGTTCAAGACCACTTGGGGCAACTTAGTAAGACCCTGTCTCAAAAAAGAAAAAAAGTCTGAGGATATAGTTCAGTGAGCTCCTAGAAACACACATACACACAGAGAGAGGGAGAGAGAGGGAGAGAGAGGGAGAGAGAGGGAGAGAGAGGAAGAGAGAGAGAGAGAGAGAGAGAGAGAGAGAGAGAGAGAGAGAGAGNGAGAGAGAGAGAGAGAGAGAGAGAGAGAGAGAGAGAGAGAGAGAGAGCTCATCATAATCATACACACATAAGCCTGACAGCTGGACAGTGTAAGACAGGCAGATTGCTTGAGTCGAGGAGTTCAAGGCCAAAGCCAGAGAGAGACTCTGTGGCCAAAGGAAAAAGAAAAAGGAACCTTATCCTCAGTTTCCAGTGTGCTCTGGTGTGGAGAAGAATGGGGAGGGGGCTCCCTACTTCGGTTCACTCTCCTGCAACTTCCCACCCTCCGTCTCCCAGCTCCTGGAAATCCAATTTCCTAGTTATGGCGCTGCTTATTAAAAGCACGACTGTGGAGGCTGTTTACTCCAAGATCTATTTTTGTCATAACTGTTTGTAATGGTTAAACCTCAACAGCTTAAACACTCCATACAAAATAATGTATCTTCAATAAACTGAAATATTAACCAATCATATGTAATGGTTCATTTCCAACAGATGCACAGCTCAGGGTCCTCGGGGCATCGTAGAAATTGAAAACCATATTGATGGACTGGCCAGCTTTCAAATTACACCGGGAGGGAGGAAAAAAAGCATAGGAAAAGTTCTCATTATGGCTCCCTGACATTAATTTGAGCATTTTTATATGTATGTCCTATTAAGCACTTTAAGTGCTTTTTGATAATTGTGCTTTGTAGTTTTTTACAGCACTTCAGCCTATTCCCAGTTCAATTTCCTCTTTTATCCGATGTTTGAAATATTGATTTCTGACAGATAAAAGCAAACCTTATAATCTCAGCAGCGAGCCATGAGTGAGTGGGAGAGGCTGCGGAATGCATCGGGGAATGGTCATATTCGAAACAGTCTTTGTTTTATTACATTTCGTCAACAGAATTTACTTACCGCTTGCTGATATTTATGGAAAAAGCCGGGCCGCGGAGCAGGCCGAGATATTGCCAATTTCAGCTCTACTTTTTGCATTTAGTAAGATAAAAGGCGCTTCCCCCTCGGAGCCCGGTGATTGCAGTGGCTTAAACTGCTGTCAGCCAACTGTGAGTAACTGTGATTTATCTCCTTCAGCCTGTGCGTGGTGGTGGAGCTGCAAACTTTTCCTCCAGGTTTGCATTAAAAGCTGACAGCCTGTCAGGGCGCTTACAGTCTGTCTCCCTTCTTGGGCCTACATACAGGCTCTCCAAAGAGATCCTGGCCGGGGAGAATCCCACACTCCTTTAGGCTGGGTGCCACCTTACCCCTGACTGTGTACTTTTCTAAGAAGTGGCTCCGGAATGCAAATTCATCTCTCTGTTGTGGTGATTTCTGCCACAGTCAGTTCGTGGATTACATATGGATGGCCTTCCTGACCCTAGTTGTGCAGTGGTGCTGAGGCCTTCCCATGAGGGCCTTCACCCTCCACAGCAGGGGTTCTCAGTCACCAAGGGTGAGTTTGACCACATATCTCACAGGGGGACATTTTCAGTGCTCATGATTAGAAGGGGTGTCCTGCTGGCACCTCATGATATAAGTCCGGGAATCTGAGAGAGGTCCTTTGAGACACAAGATGATTCCTCACAACACAGAATTCTCTACCCCCGCCAAATGTGGATGGGGCTGATGCTGAGAAGCCTTGATGATAAACACGGGGGTTGCAGGTAGCAGCAACGGGACTGAGACGTGGGACCTACCTACTTCAGACACTGCGGTCAGAGGAGGAGTGACCCAGGATCTAGGGGAAGCCCACCTGGCAGAGAGAAGCCAGGAAACGTAGGGACGGTGACTGTAGTGGCCCAGGATGGGGACCGTGAGACAAACACAAAGTAGGGATGTGTTTCTGAAGTCACACTGGCAGAAATGACATCGCACGTGGCAAATACGGGAAGCCGAGGGCCCAAGGATGACAGAATGCCTCCTGTCTATAGACTTACTACAGTGCGATTACAGGCGTCGCGCAGCCCCGAGAGAAAGGACGAGGAAGAAAACAGCCTGGCGTGAATCCTGGAGGTGACGCGTCCATGTGACAATATCTCTGAAGGCAGCGCAGGGATGACTGGGTGGCGGTCGGCACAAGGGCACAGGAACTAGAAGGTCCAGGGAACTTGCCCCAGCTTCTCAGCATGCCAAGAATGGCACCTGCCCTAGAATCCCCACTGCTGTGGATGAGGAGCACAGACTCCCGTCAGGGTCTGTTTGTCTCAGCATCCTGAGAGACATTTAAAACCAAATTAAGACCAGCAAGGACCTGGCCAAGCTTCGCCCAAAAGGAAAGTGGGCAAGATTCGCATTTCTCTTGGACCTTAGGGCTACCCACTCAGGTGCCTGAGCCTCCTCCCCTCCCATACCTGATGTGCCAATCACTCCATCCAACAAATACTGAGTACCTACTCTATCCCGCTGAGCCCCATGCTACACAACGGAGCCACAACGAGAGACCCAAACAACCCAAATCCGAAGCTGTCTCTCCCGTCTGCTCTGCTGTTTAGTAGTCGCGAAGCTCTGGCAGGCTGGCTGCGAGCCCAGTGACGGGATGAAAGGGCGCAGTGAGGGTCAGCATCAGCCAAGCGCTGCAGCTATAACACGCACGTGCGCTTCCGTTGCTTCTCATTCTGTAGGTCTGCGTTGCCGTCCCCTGGGAGCCAGGTGGACAGAACAGCCGGCATCTGGAGCAGTAGTCTGGTGGCATCCAGAGAGCCCAGGGACACTTCTGCTAGCTCAGTATGCTTCTGCTTGCCCGTGGCACAGCCTTCATCTCCCATTCGATTGGCCAAAGAAAGCCACATAACACTCTGCCTGAATTCGACAGGATGGGTTGGGACCACGGCGCTCCAGTGGGAATGGGGGTCTGCAGGGCGAAACGAGAGCCACAAGCCTAAGAACACATCCCAAGACCTCTGACTTAAAGAACTCTAGGTCCTCGGCCTCAAATCACAGTCCACTGGCAGAATTTTTAAATTATCTGCCAACAAATTGTTAATGAGACTTTATATCAAAAAGCACAATTCTTTCAACGCTTTAGAAGGCCAAGCCACAGTGGTTGTACGGTTCTGTTGTGGCAGCATCTCTGAAGACAGCTCAGGTCTCCGCACGCTGCCCAGCCTAGTCCTGCTTTCTCTAGTCTAGGTGACCTACCCAGCCCATGGGCTCTCAAGTCTGCAGGCAATAACCTAGCTAATACACTGGACCAACGCGGAACTAGGGCCACCCAAACTCACAGGCCAACTAATTGCAGACTCGAGACAAAGCCACTCTTATGCCCAGTGTGACAGGCCGCCAGGAAAGAAAAAGGTTCTGAAAAGGGGCCTGGGCCGTGCAGACAGATCGCAACTTTGGGGTCCCTCACCCAGCTCTCAAATGATGGGAATCAGTTGTCTTGGTTGGATGAGCACCTAGCAACACCCGTGGTCCAAACCAGGCGGTACAGAGTCCACAGGGCTCACTGGGACAGCAGGGGACTGCCTGCGGACCGGATCAGACACCCTTAGAATGGCGTCCACACCCTGCTTTGAGCCCTGCTCTTCTGGGATACACCCCCAAAACAGGAAGCAAGGGCAAGGACGATGACACTTAGGGACAAAATGCCTGCTGGGGAGCCTGGCTTGTGCACGCGTTTGAATTTTCCTGCATCTATAGGCCTCCAAGCCATGGAGGAACTGAATCAAGAGGGTTGTGTGTTATCTCTGAACAGGGGCAAATGGACCCTGCTGAAGCGGGTGGTCAGTTAGCCCAGCTGCCACCCCTTACACTTAACAGCACCACGCTCCTCCATAAGTCCTAAGGGTCCGCCTAAGTAGAAGCTGGAGGAGCTGCTAAGCCCTGTTCCACTCCATGCCACGGGCGTATAAACTTGACCACACAGTGGGTGCTGGCCTCGTAGGATAGGTGTTAATCAGCCCTTCTCTGCTGTGGCAAAGTAACTGATGCAACTTCAAAGGCAGAGAGGTTCAGGGTCCCAAATGCCCTTCAGAGACAAGCCCTCCACTCCCAGTAACCTCCTTCACCTGGCCCCACCTCCTGACAGGACAGCCCATCGGTAGATTAATCCACTGATGAGTTTAATGCCTGATGACCCAGTCACCTCTCAATGGTGGCCCTACTTGGGGACCAATCCTTTAAAGTGTGGTAAAGTCTTTGAGAGACACTTCATATCCAAGCCATGGCAGGTCGAGAAGTCTCCTGTCTCTCCCTAAGTGGTGCTCAATCTTTCTACACTACGACCCTCTAATACGGTTCCTCACCATGTGGCGACCCCCAACCATAAAATTATTTCCTTGCTATTTCATAACTGTAATGTTGCTACTGTTATGAATTGCAGTGTAAATATCTGATATGTGAACCCCCCACCAGTGGGGTCACAACCCACAGGTTGAGAACTGCTTCCTTGAGCCCGCATGGTACCTTCTAGGAAGTCTGGAGCTTCCTGTGAGGGCGGGACTTCCTTTGCTTGTGGGACCTCCTGACCGCTGCCATTAGCGCTGCCTGCAAAACCAAGACATGGTTTCATCCCTGTGGCCAGGGCTGTAAGTTAGCCTGCACACTAGCCCCCAGGTTCACAGTCTGTCGTGACAGAAGGGTCAGGAACATGCCTACTTCCCTCTTACATTGTCATGTGGGGGAGCACATGATGTTCTGAGTGATGTGTATCGTTGACATGGGTAGAGCCATGCCAAGGATCCCGGAACGGCAAAGCCTTCCCCAAGTCAGGTTCAGGGAATTGGCAACACCTCTCCCTGGTCCTTGTGTGGATACTCACAATGTGTACAGAAAGGTTGCTTGACTGTGGCTTCCTCCCTAGGCATGTAGCAGCTGAGATCTGCTCTGCTGGAGAGAACTCCTACCTAGTGAACTAAAGCTGCCCCGCTGTGCACAAACCCCCTTTCTTACTCAGCCGTATGCCATACACCAGCCTCCTTGGTTCAGACATATGAAGTAAACACTGAATCTCCAGGGTGCTGCTGCTCTTTGCCCATCACAGCACAAAGCCCACCCAATCCCAGTTTATCTATACACGTGTCTGTGTGCCTGTCTTTTCTTCATTCCTTGTTGCTCCAGTCAGGGCAGCCCCAAAGCCGTGCAGGTTGTAGGCCTGGCTGTCTGGTTTTAAGTTCTGAAAGTGTGTTCTGCTTGGGGCTCACAGCTTTCCTCCTGTTATTTATGTCTGGTGGAGGAAGACTGATTTGTTGCTTTTTATAGTAACTCGACGACTCTCCTTTCTGATTGAGTATTTTTTTGTTTGTTTGTTTGTTTGGATGGTTAGCTGGTTTTTCCTAAAATTTCTGGGACTGAACTGAGAGCCTTGTGTGTGTGCTCGGCAGGCAGCCTTCCTCCGAGCTGCCCTCCAGCCTTGGAACATCTTGCGGGAAGTGAATCGGTCTAAGTAAAACTAGAGCCAAGTGAAAGAACTCCACCAGGAAGAGAGGTCCGCACATGGCAGAGCGAGTGTGGCCTTCGTGGTGGTGCGCTGAAAGCTGCGGGTCCTCGGGGTCCCAAGGGGATGCCCGGGCTGTGTGAGAACTGTTATCATATATTCTTGTCACTGTGTCCTCAGCTCCCGCCAGTTACCGAGATGACTGGATGGAATTTCTAGAGATTATGAAAGCAGAGCTTGAACACTGACTAGGGGGCAAGGAGAAAAGTGTGAACCCCCACAAATACCGAATCCTCAACAAGAACAACGGTGCTTGTGGATCTTGAGATTGTGGCAGGCATTATTAATCAATCCTGTTTCTAATTTCCCTTGACCTAGATGTAGCCTCAGGACCCGTCTTAGCATTGCACTCTAGGCACATAGAATCAACGCACATAACAAGCCCTATTTGTCATTCTTGGACTGGTTCCTCTTTTGGAATTGATTATTGTCCCCTAAAATTACAAACCGCTTGGCAGGCAAAAATTTGTGGGAGCTCTGAAACCTGAGGAAATGGGGTTAACCCCATCAAAGGGTATGAGTCAGGACATTTCACCCCTGAAGTTTCCTCAGATCAGAAGATTGTGAAAGAGCCTGCCTCTTCGTTTAGGCTAAAAGTCTCCACTCAGGCTGCGGCCTTCACTGAACTGGGGAGAAGCAAAACTCACCCATGGGTTCAGAGGCCCTGTTTGACGAAAAAGGAGCAAATGGCCTGGGAGGCTTCTCAGGAGGCAGCTCTGGCAATGAGGATTTCCTTATGCCAGGTGCTGCCAAGCTAGGCATCTGCCAGGCAGGGACAAGAACAGGCAGGGACAAGAGCAGGCGCCCCCCAGGTTGCCTGGAGGAGTCCTCCTGCAGCTCTGTGCATGGTGGCCAGGGAAAAGGTACCACCACCATCACCTGTCCTTAGAAGGTTTCAGTTCCTTCCTCAGGGCAGGTGTTCCTCCAGGGTGCCCCAAACAAGTGACTGTGCAGCCCGAGCTGTGACCCAAAGGTCATCATGGCACACGCTTTTAATCCCAGTACTCAGGAGACAGAGGCAAGTGGTTCTCTGTGAGTCTGAGGCCGGTCTGGTCTATAGAGCGAGTTACAAGATAGTCAGATAGTCAGGACTGTTTCACAGAGAAACCCTGTCTCAAAAAACCAAATATATATACAGAGAGGGAGAGAGAGAGAGAGAGAGAGAGAGAGAGAGAGAGAGAGAGAGAGAGAGAGAGAGAGAGAGAGAGAGAGAGACAGAGACAGAGACAGACAGACATTGGGTCAGTCATGTTGACAAAGGCCTATAACCTCAGCACTCAGACAGCTAAGGGAAAAGGGTCACAACTTCAAGACCAGCCTGGGTTCCTTAAAAAAAAAAAAAAGAAAGAAAAGAAAAAGAGCTACTGAGGCTGGGTGTAGCCCAGTGGTAGACTGTTTACTGAATATGCTCGAGTTCCTGGTTCCCATTCCCAGTAGTGTAAACACAAGCAAAGTCAACAATGCAATGACTGTAACATGCTATATGCAAGCGTACATCATAGTGTCCACAGAAAAGCTTAAGATACTTAAAAAGAGTGGAAGAGGCAGACACACAAGTCAGCTTAAAGTGCTAGCTCTCTGTGAGATCCAGGGACCAGGTCAGAGGTGAGCACTGGCCGGTTCCTGGGTCTCTGTAATGAACTTCACTCTTGCAGTGGGTGTGCTGGGTCCTGAGGCTCCCAGGCCCTCATCCTACCTTCTGAAAATTACATTCCAGTTTTTCTTTCTTTCACCAGTGTAGAAGGAGCTGTGGGCCGCTTCCCACCACCCAGCTCCCAGCCACTAGCTAGCTTTTGCCCCAAAATAATTACACGGAAACTGTATTCTTTTAAACACTGCCTGGCCCATTAGTTTCAGCCTCTTATTGGCTAATTCTCACATCTTGCTTTAACCCATAGTTAGTAATCTGTGTAGCACCACAAGGTGGTGGCTTACCGGGAAGGATCTTAACCTGCGTCCATCTTGGAGAGGAGAGCTATAGCATCTGCCTCACTTCCCTTCTTCCCAGCATTCTGTTCTGTCTACTCCACCTATCTAAGCTGCTGTC
This sequence comes from Alexandromys fortis, assembly GCF_014885135.2. NCBI lineage: Eukaryota > Metazoa > Chordata > Mammalia > Rodentia > Cricetidae > Alexandromys > Alexandromys fortis. The sequence goes on along the minus strand of NW_026068054.1, from coordinate 1,899,356 downwards.
CTGTCAAAGGCCAAGGCAGTTTCTTTATTAACCAATGAGAGTAACACATAGACAGATGACCCTCCTCCATCACACCAGCCATCCTTTCCCCCTTCTCAATCCAGGGGTTTCCCAGAGGTGAGTACACACTCTCAGCCTGCCCAGTCACACACACCATTCCCTGGATCGAGACCTGCCTCTGAGAGGATTCACTTCCGGTACTTCTGTGAGAGATGTTCTTGAAGAGATGATGTAAGGACACGTGTCCTGGGTCATTCGCCACCATTACACTGCCTCGGGAAGAAAGCCCACAAATGCTGAGTGGCCTAGAGAGAACAGATCTGAGCCATGGAGAGAAAACCGTACTGCAGCTGAGCACCTAGGTCCAGCCATTCCTGAGGTCTGCAGACCCTGGGCTATTGTGAACCAAGACCTCTTTGCTGCCTAAGCCAGTTTAAACTGCAAACCCATCCCTTTCAGTCAGTGGGGAAATATTTAAGGACAGACAGCAAGCCATGCTGCTCCCATACACTTCTTATCTTAGTTTTGAGTTGAAAAAGAAAGAAGCCCTCTCCCTTTAGACATCTTAAGATAACTGTCAGTCACCTTCCCATTGTCCCCTGCCACCCCTCCACCTTCTCCAGCCTAGTCACACACTTGGTGCACACACACCAGCCACAGGGCCACCAGCCACAAGCACTTTCCTTCAAGATGGCTTTAGAGTTCCCCAAGTCATGCATGCCCCCAGCCCCTTCTTCAGCTTCTAAACCTACCGCATCAGGGTCTGCAGAAACCACTCAGGTCCCTGGGAAATAACTTCCTCCACGTGCCAGGGATTCCAATAGCAGCCGGAGCATAGAGTTGAGGGAAAGCAGGTTCCCTCAGAGAGATGGCTCAGTGGTTAAGAGTCTCCCAGAAGACCCAGGTTTGGTTCTCCATCACCACATGGCAGCTCACAACTGTTTGTAACTCTGTTTCCAGGGGATCCGATGCCATCCTCAACCCTTTACAGACACAGCCATGCACACGATGCATATACATACATGCAGGCAAACATTCATACATGAAAAATGACAATAAATAATCTTTTTTTTTTTTAATGAAAAGAGCCAGAAATGGGAGACAAGGTACCAGGAGCAGGAAAGAGACTTCCTGAAAGGAAGACACTGGGTAAGGGAGGTGTCTGTGGGGCAGCCATCACTGGAGACTGTCTTCAGATTGCTCATTGGACCACACCAGCATACATAGTCCCCATGGGCACGCATGGTCCCCACCCGAATACATGGTCCTCACCGGCACACATGGCCCACAGCCTCTCAGCAATTGTAGGCATCTTAACTCAAACACGTCAAAGAAGAATTGGAAAAGAGGAGTAAGCACCACCAGGCCCACATCCTATGGCATGTTGCTGGTCAGAGTAAGTGATGGTCACCTCTTCCGGCAAGGCAGGGGCAGTCCTGTCTCTGTAACCCACACTCAGTGAGCCCCAACACCTGCCGTGGCAGCTAACCGTCCTCCAGCTTGTGCGGGATGTTCCTCTCAAAAACAAAGTCCCACTGCTTGTCAAAGGGAATCAGGAAGGTCACAGGGCCTCTGGCCTTCTTTTAAATCTTTGATTCATTCTTTGTCAGTTCCACACGTGTGCTCAATGGATCCATTCCCAGCTCTCCATTCCCACCCCTCAAGGCAACCCCACCATGACCCCTCCCCATTTAAGGTCCTCTCAAAGAATTGCCAGTGCACCCTCAACTCCACCGTTAAAGGATTTGCTTGTTTTCCCCTACTAGGGATTGAACCTAAGACCCCATTCATGTCAGTCAATCATTCTGCCTCTGAGCTATGTCCCCCAGCAGGCTAAGCTTGGCCTGTCTTGCTCCTGTCCCTCTGCATCCCTGATGCCCACCATGAGTGAGGTGTGGCACTTTCAGGTAGCGAGGTTGTGATCTCCATACCCCTGCTGTTTGATCTTTGCTGTCAAACTGGCTGGGTGGAGAGGGCCCAGTCGATTAGTAAAGCCCTCTTTTGAATGTATCTGTGAGAGATAACTGAGGGGGAAGACCCAAGCTGAGTGTAGGTGAGACCCTAGACTGGGGGTGGGGGAGAAGAAGAAATCCCCAAATGTGGACATTCTCTCTGCTTCATGGCTGCCCTGAGTTGAGCTGTTCTGCTTGCCATGATACCCTAAAACCACAAACCAAATAAATCTTTCCTCTCTCCAGGTGTTTTTCTCAGGGTTTTTGTCACAGCAATGAAAAACTGGCCAACATGGTTCCTCTATGCCAACTGACCAACACGGCCCCTCTGTGCCAACTGACCAACACAGGCCCTCTGTGCCTTCCTACAGGACTGATGGAGGTCAGGAAAACCTGCCGTGGTGGTCAGCATTTTATCTGATGGCTCAGCACCCAGCCAAACAATTGGTTAAGATTCTGCAAAATGACCCAGAAACTGCACATGGTAATCTCATGGGAGCAGAGGTCTGGGTAGAGGCCCCTCATGTGTCAGTCACTTTACACATTGCTACCTGGCAAAGTCAACTTAACGAGTGAAGAGTTATTTTGCTCTGGGTTCCAGAGTCCAGTCCACCATGGAGGCAGGAGCTTCAGGCCACTGGTCACACTGTGCCCGCTGTCAGGAAGATGGAGGAGGAGGAGAATGTGCTCTTATGTCTCTCCTGCCCCTTTTTATTCAGTCCAGGCTCCCTGCCCACGTAGGTGCTGCCTATGTTTACAGTGGGTCTCCCCACCCCACTTACCTAATCTAGATAATCTCTCCCATATATGACCAAAGATTTGTTTGCAGGGTGAGTCTCAATCACTTCAAGCTGTCAATCAAAACCAATCATCACACTCCACAGTGAGCAGGAGGAAAACAGCTGAGAAAGGTAGACAATGTGGGCGTGTCCACAAGCAGCGGGCAGCCGGAGCTCAGGCCTGCTTGCTGGAGACCTTTGGAGATTCAGTCCGTAGAGGATACCTCGGTGCTTATCCACTTGAGATGGAAGGACAGTGAGGGCTTATCTATCTGTTCCTTGGCAGTGTTAACTGTTTGGCACTTCTACCTTGGGGGTGGTTGTTTCTACTCACGGTTCCAGGGTACAGTCTATCTTTGTGGCAGGAACATGAGGTCACATTGCATATTCAGTCAGGAAACAGGGGTGATGAGCCCTTCTGTGCTGATAAAGACTGCTGGTCAGGTAAAGAGGGAGACACACTTGCCTCAGGAAGCTCATGCTATGCACCAAACCATCCCTGAGAGAACAGGCAAGTGCTGCAAGTCTGCCAGTGCCCTGGACATCAGCAATGCTCTGTCTGGGATACAAACTATTCATCCTCAACTGCAGGAGCTGCAGTCATAGGGCTCACCCAAAGGAGCCTCAGGTTGTGCTTCCCTGGTCTTTTGCTGGGGTGTGTGGTTCCATGATACACTGGTTCTAGGATGGCCCACTCTGATGTGGGAAGTCCTTCTGTATATGTGCTGCTTTTATTGGTTAATGAATAAAGAAGTTACTTTGGCCTGGGATAGGGCAGAGTAGAGCTAGATGGGAAAACTAAACTGAATGCTGGGAGAAAGAAAGCAGAGTCAGGGAGAAGTCATGTAGTCAGCACAGGAGACAGACGCCTCCACCGGAGTCCACCGAAGCTTTGCCTGTAGGACACAACCTCGTGGTGATGCACAGATTAACGGAGATGGGTTAGTTTAGGATATAAGAGCTAGCTAGAAATATGCGTAGCTATCGGCCAAACAGTATTACAAATAATACAGTTTCTGAGTGATTATTTCAGGTCTGGACAGCCAGAAAAGAAGGAGCAGCTTCCCAATAACACCACTCCCAGAGATTTCAAGGTTCCCCTGGGGAAAGACAAAACAGTGGCAGCAACAACAACAAAAAGTCAAAAAAATATGCACAAGAAAATTTGGCCCACCAGAGATGCCATTGACGCATGGCCTGCTTCCTGCCGACCTAACTATTTTCAAGTTCCCCCTCCACAATTACTGCCATCAAATTATTATCAATCAGGCTATCAATTGTTTGCTCTGCCCTGCAACGTAGTAGGTTAAATCTCGCTGTCAGCAGGATGATGCTTCCTAGATTTCCATTGAAATCTGATGATTTTCATCTTTGAAGACAACACCCATCACTGTCTGGTCCCCGCCTCTGCTGGTGAAGGGCAGCCCATCATGAATTCCTCACTCAGGGCAAATATTCACTAGGCATTCAGTTCAGGGCCCTACTCCAGGTACTGCTGCTGCGGCACCCACTACAGGAAGAGGCAGCTCTGCCCCGGACTGCACACCCTGTACCAGTTCTGGTAGGATCTACCGAGGGGATTTGGCCCTACCGGCCCACCCCAGCTTGGCGGCATCGCCATGCTGGAACCTGGCATGTATTCCAGACAGCTGTGGAGAGTCTCAGGACTCCACGTGGAGGCAACAGCAGGTCTTCAGTCCACACCTCTGAAGGGCAGAGCATCGGCTTTCTCATCAGCGTTTCCAGATGTTTGCAGCTTCCTCAATTTTCCCCTGCTTCCTGAACATTTATTTAGGACGTGTCAGTGATGATCTGTCCTGTGCCAAATAGTGGGCATGGCAGAACAGCAGACGGGACAGGAACTTTGCACAGCACCCAATCTGAACAAGTTCAGAGTCCATGGAGAGATGCAGACCACACACAGATAACCCAAATACAAAGTTCATTAATTAGAACCAGAGGCATAAGAGAAACCTGAGGTAAGGGAAGAAGGGAGGGTGTGGGGGGCACCGGGCAGAAAAAGTGTGGCAATTCTGCTCTCCCAAGAGGCAGATAGATGGTTAAGCCAAGAGAGGATGGGTGAGAGTTTATGGGGGGGGGGGTGTTTACAAAGAAAGGAACAGGAGGATGGGAGCCAAACCTTCAGGTCCAAGTGCGTGCCTGATATGCCCAAGAAAGGAGAGAAAAAGAAAGAACAGCTGGGGAACTGAGCTGAAAAACTCTGAAGAATTGAGCTAACAAGGTGTATATAGTTATAAAAGAGAATGCAAAGCTTGCTCACGCAATGGGAGGCCGGGCGGTCCCACCATGGCCTTCTACAAGATGAAGAGCCAAAGACTGGCAGCCCAGCCCAAGAAGCTGGATGCCCCAAAGGAGGAATGCAGTTCAGCTCAAGGCTGAGATCTAGAGAACCTGCATAGTCACCAGGGTGAGCTACAGCTAGTGCCCACAGGTGACGACAGTGACAAAGGCGTCCCCTCTCAGGGAAAAGCAAGCTTGCACTAGCTGGCTGGGCTCCTTTAGGCTGTGCTCTAAATCTGGAATGTCCCCACAGGCTATTGTATTAAGCACCTGATGAGCCCAGATTGCAGGGCTATTTTAAAGACTGTGCCTTTAGGAAGAGGGACGCGGCTGGAGGAAGCAGCCCCAAGAGGGTCAACCTGTGATAGTTATACACCGTTGGTCCCAGTCTGTATGCTTGACTTCCTGGCCAGCTACTGAGTGAACAAATTCCGCTGCACACTTCTAAAACCACTCACTGATCAAGCCCAGGGCTGCTCTATTGTTCTTTCTCCACTACGACAGACAGACTGCAATTCTCTGAAGTTGGGAGGCAAAATAAACTTCCTGTTACCAGCTACTTCTGTGAGATATTTTCTCTCAGCAATATAAAACATAACTCATGAATGTGGTGTGTGTGTGTGTGTGTGTGTGGTGTGCATACATGCATGCATGTGCAGCCATGAATGTGGTGGTCTAAGGTCGATGTCAGGAATCATACCAGCTTGCTCATCTATCTTATCTACTCATTTATTCACTCAAAGCCGGAAACCCGGAGCTCACAGATGGAACCAGTCTCAGTAGCTAGCTTGCTCTGGGGATCCCGTGTTTCCACCTGAAATTTGCATGGGTCTGAGATCCACACTTAGGTCCTTGTGTTTGTGCAAAAAGCACCCTAACCATCAAGTCACCTCCCGAGTTCTCCCCTTCACTTTTGTTCATGTGTACCCCCAGCTTGTCAATGTTTGGGACTTGTTTGGTACCACAAGCAAACCCTTTACTACTGAAGAGTCAGGGCCATTGATCACCAAGCATATTTGGGCTTCTCTGGCTATTCTCTCAGATACAGTAGAGCAAGGGAGTGGCAGGAAGATACATTACCCACACCCACCCATGTTTCCCTGCACCCCCATCATGCAACAGTAGCCTGAGCCCTTTCTGAGCTGTGATCAGCTAGCTCTGCCACCACAGCGCTCCCCTTGCCCACTGTCCCTGGGCATCCAGTGTCTGAGGCACCCAGAAACAGCAGACTCACTTTCTAATTGGGAATCTACTCCTATAAGGGAACCTCTGGTCTTTCCAGAAGGGACCTGCTACAGACAACTGCCTACCAGTGGCACATTGATTTCCAGAAGAATAGTGCCATCTCGGAGTTCAGTGCTAGCCAGCCAGGCTTCCAGGGGCAGCAGTAACTAAAGTGCCCTTCTGTAGTAGTAGTTCCTGAGAGAGAACCTGTACCAGCCTTCATATCCACAGTCGTGGCATTGTGCCCAAGCAACTGTGACCCCCTCTACTTGGTGGTCAGGGCACCCACTTTGGTGCTCAGTCCCCTGCTGGGGTGGGATTTCCTGGCGGGGAAGTCTCTGAGATGTGTTCAGGGTGTTTGCTGTTTCACGTGTCCCCTTGGGTCTCTAGTCCATCCTCCTTTCTGCAGCCCTCACAGAGCGTTGCTCACGGCCTCTGCCTAAGACTTCAAATAAGTGTCCAGAATGTTTCTAAGCTCACAGCGCCAATCCTGTTTCGATTTCATAAAATGACCCCCATCTTCCCTTTTACATTGTTTCTAAGAAGAAATCTCCCATTGTCCTTATTTATACCAAAAATAAAATCATCTAGCTTTTCCTCCTTCACTTTTCCTCTCTATTTCAAATTTTCATCTTACTAGTCAAGCGTGGCCAGCCGGCATTCTTGGCATGGACGTCTTCCTGGTTCTTGGGCTTTGCTAAATTTGGTTGAGCACTGTGGGCCTCTGAGTTTATCACATTTGAAAAACATCTCATTCCTAATTTCTTCAAAAAATTACTTAAATCCCTTTCTATGTCTTCTCTCCTTTGGGAGCACATGTCCTTGGTCACCTGGTGTCCCTCAGATTCCTGGTGCTGTTTTTGTCCCTGTTCTTTCCAATGTGCTTCAATTTAGATGGCCTCTATCATTGTGTCTTCAGGGTCTCTGTGGGATCCCTCCTTCACTCACAGGGTCCACATGCTAGGACCCCTGAGGATCCTCTGCACGGTGGAGCATGCTGTGGTTTTAATGCATACCTGTATGAAGCCCAACTTGCAAAACCGTCGCAGGAGAGACGGACAGCTTATTTCTAAGAATGAAATTGGAAAACAGTAACAGTACCCTTTAATCCAGTTAGGAAGGGTTCATCTCTGCAAGTTTTCCATTTATGCCTTTAAGCCACAGTTAGTCACAGGTAATCAACACAATAAACAAACCTCTGGTTAAGGGGGAAAGCTGATCTTTCCTCTGCAATACACAGCCTAGCATTCTTCCCACGCAATGCATTTTCATCTCACACTCTGTGAGACACAGAAGTCCAAGTTGGTCCCTCTTCGTGTTTGCCTTACAGTTGCTAAACACTTAAATGCGAAGACTATAAATATAATGACAAGCTAATGACCTTGCCTACTGACATTAACTTCTTTGTTCAGGTTGGCTTCCTTTGACAGGTTCATTTCCCCATGATGAGAATTGTTTTCATGGTTTTTATATCACACAGATCTGGGGATTTGGGGGGCTCCTGCGATTGAGCAGAGGTCTTGGTGTATGCTGCGCCAGCACTCACTCCCTACGCTCCCTCCCCAGCCCAGCAGAAATATCAGCTTCGCTATGCAGTGGGCTCTTTACATTCCTCAGTTTTGTTTCAGTTAAGTTGTGGGGTGCACTTTGCTTCTCTGGGGCTGATGCTTATGAGATTTGCTAGGCAGGAGCAGAGCCCCACTCATCCTCAACTAACCTCTTTAACTCCATCACATCCTGGCTCCAGGGTCTTCTCCGCCCTCTCTCTGGAACCCAGGTATCCCAGGGCTTTCTACTGTGTGATAGGGTCTAATGCTCTTCCCAGGGATAGCGCTGCTGTCCGGAAGTCCTTCTGTTCTCTGCAGACCTTTCAGATGGTTCTCCCATAGTAGGAGGCTGGGCCCTCACATACTGGAACATACATGCCCTTGAAGAAGTCCTCAGGATAGCTCCAGAGTTTCTTCTCCCTCCCCTCCAGGACACCATCCTACTAACCAGCTAGCTTAGTTCCCCAACTCTCAGCCCCGCTTTCTCCTTTCAAACATCAATCTGAGCTTCCTCTTCCGGTACAGTGGCAGGAGGTGGGGATGAACACATGGCTCCCTATGTCAGATTTCTATTTCCCAGGCGTCTTTCACCCATTGTTGCTTTTACTCTGGTGTCTCAGAAGCTAATAGATACCAGCCAAGAGAAAATCTAAAACTTACTGCTGTATCTTGTCTGGGGGCAGAAGTTCAGAGCTGTTCCTCTCCTTATTATCCGCCAGACTAAAGCTGCCTCAGGGACACCAGGATCCCTGACTCATCTTAGGGCCTCCCTTCAGATCAAGTCACATGGTTTTGTCAGCCGCAGCAATCAGTACAGCTTCTGATTTATTCCCAGATGTGCTCACGAGCCCCATTCCACTGACACTTTTCTTTCCATCAGCCTTGAACACAAGGCAAAGAAAGCCCTGAAGGCATGAGAATGCTTGGTGCCCTTCCCCGGTGCGTTCCCAGTATCATCAGTGAACAGCCACGTGTGCATTTCTCACTAAAACCATCATCCTCGGATGACTCTCCTGACTTCATGACTGCTTGTCCACTTTCATCTCCAGTTTCTTTCTTCTGCCATCTGTTGCAATAGCGCTGCTCCGTCTTCGTGTAGACCCTCGCTCTCTTTAAGATTTTAAGAGCCTCAACAGTGACTGAGGAGACCCTTGCCAAAGTCCCTCTGTTCCAGGAGAGTGCCCGTAATGAATGCTTGCTCGCTCAGTCATAAATTGTGTTCCCCCGGACCAGACACTCTAGAAATCCTATCCTCGGGTTTCTCTCCGGCTCCCACCAGCACATGCTTGCTAATACACCCCTCAGAACACGATATCTTCCCTCCCCCACTGCCCCCAGCAGGTTTATGCTGGGATGGTGTTGACATATTTACAAAGGAACTGAAGCCTGTTGTATATAAGAAGATACGCAAATTCCAGGTTGCACAGATGCATTAATTCTCATGGTGTGAACACACCCAGCCATCATCCAGACCAAGAAATGGAACATGACCAGCTTTCTAGAAGCTTCCTTGTGCTATTTCTCCATCACTCCCTCCCCTGCAAGATTAAGTACTAGCTTGGCTTCTGTGTCACCGGATAACGCTACTTGGTTTTGAACATAAGGCCAATTGAGCCACACAGCACGTGATCCTTTGTATGTCTTTTTTGGCACATCTTCATGCCTGTGAGCTCTATCCATACTGTCACATGGCATTCACGTATTTTCACTGCTGTGTAGTAACCCACTGTATAACAACACTTTAATCATCTCTTTTACTCTTTGTAGACGTTGGTGTCTTTCTGGTTTTGCTGTATTAGGAACAACGCTGCTTTACAGACACCCTTGTACATGTGTTTGTCTATGCCACACTGGCTGTTTGGTATGTGCCTGGAAGTGGAATTGCTAGGTCTGTGTATCAGTTATAAACTGGAACTTGGGGTCTTTCAAGTTCTGAGCCGAACCTGTCACAGCATGGGGTTTAAGGTCCTGAATATATTCCAAAGGAACTGCAGGGCACCATCTCAGATGGGAGGTCCCATGGGTACCATACAAGCATCTTATCCTACCTGTAGGCAAGGGTGCTGGCAGGTGACCCATCAATTTCTGTCTATCTTTGGTCGAGAGCTCCTCCCAGTGGTGTCAACTCCCCTGCCACTGGGAGCTAAACCATTAGCACAAAGGAAATCCCCAGGAAGCAAGGCACAGCCCCGGGGTGTTTTATAGGCTAAGAATAGGCCTGTAACAGTGTATGCATACACACAGGCTCAGGGCTATCTCTGCCCAGGACAAACTGAGACAGGCATGCTGGACCACCTTCTACCTCCAAGTGTGGAGACAGGGCAGCAGAAGGCAGAACAACCTATCTCAGCTCAGGGTAACAAACAAGGAGTGTCTTCTGGGTCAGGTACAAGTCAAGGGAGGGGGCCAATGCAAGGTTCTTTGTAGATGTTATTTCTGTCAGTTTTGTGGTGTTCTGCAAGGAAGAGGAGTCCATCTCAGTTAGTGTTCGATTATTGTGCAGAGACACCATGACCAAGGCAATTCGTAGAGGGGATTTGCTTACAATTTCAAAGGCTTAGTCCATTGTCATCATGGCAGGAATCATGGTGGCATGTAGTCAGACATTGTGCTGGAGAAGTAGCTGGGAGTTTTACATCCAGATCCACAGGCAGCAGGAAGAGAAAGATTCAGGGCCCCAGCCACACACCTCCTTTAAGAAAGCCACGCCTATCCCAATAAGACCACACCCCCTAATCCTTCTAATCCTTTCAAATGGCTCTACACCCTGGTAACTAAGCATTCAGATATATGAGCTTATGGGGGCCATTCTGATTCAAACCACCACAGAGTCTTGGGGTCAGGCAGAGAGGACATAGCTCATATCCAGAAACTTGATCAAGCAGAGGCCCCTCCTGGGGGAGCAACAATGCCCATCAAAATCAACTAAATACCACCGTCACATAGCACCTGTGCTTACCCTATAATCAGCCCATTGGTTATGGCGTCTTCCTATCTGGAGCTCCATACACAGAAGACAGGACTCCCAGCAGCAGTGGACAAGGATGAAAGGTGGGGTACAGAGACAGACAGTGTACTCCTTTGCTCCCCTCCCATGTGCATTTGATCCCGTCAGTCTGGGACCAGCAAAGGGAAGACTTTGCTGCAGATGGACTTTCATAGAACCCAAGCTGACACTTCAACACCTAGGAATGAGTCAGTCACCAGTGTTCTCAGGAAAACTAAGGCTGGGAAGCAAAGAATGGGGGACAAGAATCAGAAGCAGTTCTGGGTGAGGGCTGCCTCCTCTACCCTGGCTCTAAGGTACCTTATGTTCTGTCCCAAGTAGAAACTTTCTTTCTGACTCCACATGGAGCAGAGCACCATTCTGCCCATCTTATGGTTGCTATGGTTACTTGCTCCTGCATCTCCTGGGGGATGCTTGGCTTGACTGGCAGAGCACACGTCTCAGGAAACCAACTAGAGGTTTCTGCCCTGCCAGAGCACTCAAGGAAGAGTCATTCACAGGGTGTCCTGTGTCTTTAGAGATTCCTTATTCACCTGTTTGGCTTCCATTCAGCAGGCCAATCACATTGGATATACTTTTTCTTGACTTCCGTTTTCTGTTCTGGTTTTCAGTGTAGGGCGGGGGTTGTTTGTTTTGTTTGTTTGTTTCTTGTGGTGGTGGATTTTCTAAGGTTTTCATTGATTTTGTTTTAGTGTTTTGTTTGTGGTGCTGGGGACAGATGAGTTATGTCCCCAGCACATATTCTGATTGATGCTGGGGCTGTGTATCTATGCTATGTGATGAAACTCAGACCAGCTCCCTCCAGGACTAGCGAGCCTCTAGAGACCAGAGAGAACTTGTCCATTTCTACCATGTGCAAGTCAGCCAGTTCTGAGTGTCTCCTTCATCAAACTTTCACCTTCCACCAATTTTCTCCCCAAATACTAGGTGAGCCCCCAACCCAAAGTCACCAGAATGATCCAAACTAGAAAATCCTCAGCTTCAGATACTTATGCTTCCTCTTGCACCATGTCTTGCTTTTCCCTGGAGACCCTAAGGAAAGCTCTAGCCTAGGCTCTCCTGTTAGTACTCTTGACTGAGACCAACACAGGGCTTCACAAAGGATCCTGCACAGTGTAGCATGTCCCCATGCCATTCTAAGAACTGTAGGAAAGACAATTGGAACTTTTCTTCCACGGCGATCGCCTCTGCATTCACAACTCAGCAACTTCACAAGCTAAATGCCCACCCTTTGAGATGCAGGATGCCAGGACCTTGAAGCTGGAAATGCCAGCTCTCTATGGAGCATGCTCAATAAACCATGCAGCCCAGAGGGATGCTAAAGCTGAGAAACGCATACAAAGATTCAGTGCACCGATCAAGCCGGAGCACTCAGGACAGTAAGCTGTATCTCCCAGGGGAAAATTATTAATAACGACAAGAAGAATCCTCTCTCTCATTTAACCAGGTTGAAAATGACTTTCTGGTCTTTGCACCTGGCTGAAGGACCTTTGCCCAAATCTCTGATCAAGTCCTGCCTCTTCCAGAGAGGTCCCAGGTCACTGACTTTCTAACTTCTCCCTTCCTTCCAGTATCGTGTCCTGGGGCTCTCACCACCTGGCTAGGTGTCTGTAGGTGAGTCTTATCCCAGTCCAATCTCAGGAGGGTTTTCTCTAAAGTGGGCTTATTAAGAGCAGAACCGCCACCATCTTCCATTTCTATCAGCCCTCTAAGCCAAGTTTCCAGGGAGGTTTTGAACTTGACTTTCACAGGCAAAATCCAGCCTCCTTCATGTGTTTTGTCCTGTACCAGGGTGCTACTGCCCTGGCTAGGCTGACCTGGAACACATCATGTAACCCATGCTAGCCCTGAGCTATCCTCCTAACCCAGCCTCCTGGGTTTGTCATCACACTCAGCTCAGCACCCTTCACCTTCACTCTCTGATGCCCAGACGCCTAACCCTACAGTCGCTGAGCAGAGAGCTGGCATGTAGGATGGGGAGAAGAACCTTTACATATTTCACCACCTGCCCAGCTGTCCTAAGGAGTCCTGGGCTTGACACTGCTGCTCTGAGACTGCAAGGGGCTAGAAGGAAGCTTCCATTTTCCCCCTGCCTTTTCTGGGAGAGGTCAGGAAACTTCCATAAATATCTCACAAATCTTCGCTGTGTTATTTTCCCCCTGATGCAGTGAACTGGCTTCACGGGCTGTTTCCCTCATCCCTTACAATAAGTGCCTCAATAACAGGCTGCCAAGAAGAGCTGGGTCCTTGATGCAAGAGAGTGCCAGCAGGCTGGAGCGTTGAGGAGGCATCACCTCAACCAACCCATTGTACAGATGGGCAGACCAAAGCAAAGGAACCGCAAAGCAGCGCGGATGGGATCTATTGGTTCTTCTTATGACCCTTACTCCGCAAGATCAATGCTCCCCAGGGAGTTTGCCCAACTAGCTGAGATAGCGTTGGTCCAGAGGTTCTGGCAAGATTTGTGGCAGAACAGTTCAGAAACAGAAGGTGAACATTTAGAACATAAGAATTAGAATTGCCACAGCAGCCAGGTGCACGAGCAGTGGACTCGCTGCTCGCAGCAGGATGCAGAACCATTTGCCTTGCACATAGCACACACTGGAGGCCACACGCTAGTCTCACGTGGAAAACCCATGGTGCCTGGACGTGTGGACCATCAGACCCACGTAGGGTAAAATCCCTCTGCCACTGGGTTTGAGTGACACCCGAGAAAATGCAATAGGCATTTATTTTAGATGATAGCGGATCATTTCTATCTGCTTTGGAAAACATGTAACGGGCACACTAAATCTGCATTTGTTTGCTTGTTTGACATAAAACCAGGAGGAGTATCTAAGTGAAATAAAATAAAGTAAGATAGGAAAATCTAAAAACTGTCAAAACCCACAACTGCACAGTTAAATACACAGGAAGGCAGAACAAGAAAATAAATAAAATGAAACATATGAAAGCAACACGGAGAGCAAAATCTATTTTCAAGTCTATCTGTGAAAAATTAAAAGCAATATTCATCATGCAAGCTTGGTGAAAATAATAATAGCAGGGAACACGAAATCTCACTCGGCTACACAGAGTTGTCGTCAGTGACAGACGGGGCTGGCGATACTCTCAAGAGATGAATGTTAAGGAAAACCAGGATGAGCAAAGCAAAGGGGCCAAAAGGAAGCCAGGCGGTGAGCTGGACTGGCTGCTGCCTGGGAAAAGGGAATCCCCTGCCCTCTAGGAAGAGGCTGATGTGGGCCACAATCTTGCCCTAGCATCTTTATTTTTGAAGACATTCTGAGGAAGGCCAGCATGGAATACACTGTCCCAGATCCCAGATAAAAATCTTTCCTGCTACATAAATGAAACCAACTGGCCACCTTCAGCCAGGGACGCTCTTCCCCACCTGCTCATTCTCACTCTCTGGGCTGCTGGAGCCCAGACGGGTTGAGACTCTTTCAAGGATTGCTAAAAATCGCTTTATTTTTCACCACTAATTTGCCAACAAGTCCCAGCGTCAGTCCGGTTGGCCCGAAATGAAATTCTATAATTATACAAAAGCCTGGGTCACTGACCCCCTGATTGCAATATCTTGTCTCTTTTGTCCCCTTCCTTCCACCACCTCGCCCATGGGACCGAATTGCTTTGGCTTCTGCCGCAGCCTCCCAAATGAGGTGCTATTGGGAACTAGTGAGCCATGGCCCTCGGAGGTGTTCCGAGCCTTGCAATAATTTACCCATTTTCATTTTGTTTGATTTCATTAACACCAGGGTCTCAAGGGAGAGCCCAGTTGGGAACGGGGGAAAAAAATGAAAAAGAAAAGAAAGGAAAAAAATACAACTGATCTCAGCTGAAATCAGTTGTTATCACCACCTCATGGTTCAGTGCTGAGAAAGGGGGAGTTACCAAGAACATAGCAGTGTGACCTCGGGGAAGAAAAGGACATTTCCCTTGGAATGTCTCAATGCTTAGGCTCCGTCTCACTGTGTTGGCACCAAGCACACGCCCCAGTCTGTCCTGTGTTCTCAAGGCCAGTCTCACCTACCCAGTGCAGCAGCAGCGCATGAGCAGTGACTGGCTGGCTGGGGCAGGGACACCTGACCTGGCTCCACCTCCTGCTTCTATGGTTGCCTTGAGCATGACGCTCTAGAAGCCTCATTTCTCTCAAGACTGCGAACAGCTGTCCTTAACTCGCAGGACGCCAAGGGTGAGCTGGGATAAAGGGAGTCATGGATTATGGCTGCCTCTCAAGCTGTGGTGTCCTGGAGAGGGAGAAGTGCCGGAAGTGATAGCTGTCGTCCTTAAGATCCCTTCCTCCTCCACCCCTTCCTCCTCCTGCTCCTCCTCCTCCTCCTCCACCCCTTCCTTCTCCTGCTCCTCCTCCACCCCTTCCTCCTCCTCCTCCTCCACCTCCTCCTGCTCTTCCTCCTCCACCTTCTCCTCCTCCTGCTCCTCCTCCTCCTCCTCCTCCTCCTCCTCCTCCTCCTCCTCCTCCTCCTCCTCCTGCTCTTCCTCCTCCACCTTCTCCTCCTCCTGCTCCTCCTCCACCTTCTCCTCCTCCACCTCCTGCTCCTGCTCCTCCTCCACCTCCTGCTCTTCCTCCTCCACCTCCTCCTCCTGCTCCTCCTCCTTCTCCACCTCTTCCTCCTCCTGCTCCTGGTCCTCCTCCCCTTCCAGCATCAGCATTCCCCTGCCACGGTGTCTGGTACAGATGTGTTAGATTCTACCTCCACAGTGACAAACGCAGGAGAACAGTAGCCTAAGGAAGTCGGGGGGGGGGGGGGCTTATTTTGACTCACATGTTCAGAGATTTCAGTCAATGCTCAGCTGGAGCCATCGTTTCTGGGCTGTGGTGAGGCAGAGCCTTGTGGCTGACAGGCATGAGGGAGCAGAGTTACTCACTTCACGGGGACAGGAAGCAAAGGGAAAGAGAGATAGGAAGAGGGAGGGTAGAGCCTGATCTGCCCTTCAACGACAGACCCCTAGTGACCTGTTTATTCCAGCCGGCTTCCCCTTCCATCCACTAGCTCCCAGTAGCCTGCTCAGGACTCATCACAGTTTGAACCATTAGTCAGGACAGCTCCTTCATGATCTGGATCTGCCCCTCTCTGAATTCCCCATCAGGCACACCCAGGAACATGTGTCCTGATCCTGCTGGAGCCTGGGTTCAGGTCCTGAGACTGGGAAGCAGCGTGGGCACAAAGAAATGATTATCCACCAGATGAGCTTCACACAAGTGGCCTGCCCCGAATAGCTCTTTCTGTCTCTATTTATACATCAAAAACAAGCATGTTTTTTTCATACTAACAAACAAGTTTTCCCCATCCTCCAATGTTAACTTCAGGCAAAAACAAATATGTCAAATATGTTTTCTCCCAGGTTTTACATCAAAACATCTTTAAACCAAAAACAACACTCCGTTTTGTTAGATTGGCCAAATATTGAGCCAGGTCTATCCTGTCTTTACAAAATTAGAAGGCGAATTACATAGGCACACATTTTCAATAACAACAATCCCGTTCAAAACATATTTACAGATATTGGGGTGATCTGCCTCCAATCCTGCCTGCACTGCATCAGAACAGCTCCCCAGGTCTGAAGTGACAGCTGACATCCCCAGACAAGAAACCTGAGAAGCATCAGCTCCTAAAGAATTTTAGGGGTAGATAAAAGGGGGGGGGGCTTTCCTGGAATGATCACATCTGTCCCATGTATGACTGAGAAAATGACACTAAAATCGCAGAGAGAATCATCAGTCACTAAAAGAGAAAAGAGCATGTAGGCCACGCCGTCCCAGCTGTCACTGGTCCTTGCTGAGTGAGAAGGTCCCCGCGGGCTTTTCCTCATCTTGGACAAGCACTCATATACTGGGCCAGTGCTAGGTGCTTGGCTCCCAACAAACGTGCTTCACTGATATCCTCAACACTTGGTCAAGTCATCACCCCAACGTCTCCGGAGACAGGACTGGCTTCAGCTGTGCTCATGGACGAAAGCACAGTCTAAATGTGTTCCTCAGAGAGATCATGGAGTAAGACACACAATCGTACACACACACATACACACACACACACATATATACACACGCATACACACACACATACACTGCTATGACAGAGCAGTGAGTGACCCCAGGCTAGAGACATTGCCTCTTCATCCTAGGCCAATGACAGACCAATGTGACCAGAGCTTCAGGGTGGTTTCCAAGGCTCCTCAAGTCGACATCAGAGAGCACTGGCATCAGCTCTGTCACCGCAGGAGTTTCCCAGCCTGGGTTGGCTGAGTCCTTTCCCTGTGAGTGGGAAGAACACAGAGAGCACAGGTGACATTGAGCGTGTGTCAGCCAGCCAGGCTTCTGGGTGCTTTCCGTGAATCAACTCACCTCATCCTCGCTTTGATGTCCAAGAAGCAAGGCCCTGCCCTGTCCACCTCATGTGCATCTCCTTCACTAGCTGTCAGTCAACCCCACCTTTACAAACTCCTTCATGTACTGAACTAAAATCTTCCTGGTTGGTGTGGGAGGTCCTTCTGTAATTGCATTGCATTCATTGGTTGAATAAAGAAACTGCCTTGGCCTTTTGATAGGGCAGCCCTTAGGTGGGCGGAGTAGACAAAACAGAATGCTGGGAAGAAAGGAAGTGTGGCAGACGCCATGACTCTGGCCTGAGACGGACGTAGGTTAGACTCTTGCCGGTAAGCCACAGTCACGTGGTGATACACAGATTTAATAGAAATGGGTTAATCAGGATGTGAGAGTTAGCCAAGAAGAGCCTAGAGCTAATGAGCCAGGCAGTGATTTAATGAATACAATTTCTGTGTGGTTATTTCGGCTATATCTCTCTGTAGACCAGGCTGGTCTCGAACTCACAGAGATCCTCGTGTCTCTGACTCCCGAGTGCTGGGATTAAAGGTCACCACCCAGCTTCTCCTTGCTGCTGCATCCTGTGACTCCCACTGGCACTGGAACCCTATGGCTCCACACCCGGGCACACACTGTCATAAAGACATGGGAATCTCTGCTCCTTGGTTTATCTTGTCCTCTCCATAACCACTGTGTCCACGGAAATGCTGTAGAGGAGGAAAGATTATTGCTACTCTTGGTTTCAGAAGTCATTGCATGGAGGTGCGGCTGGATGTGCTTGGGCGGAATGCTTCGGCGGTGGCAGAAATCTATGGAGGTGGAAGCCAAGAGAAAGGAGGGGACTGGGATCTGAGATGCCCCTCACAGGCATGCCATCAGTGTCCTATTCCCGCCAACTAGGCCCCGCCTCCCCAGATAGTGCTGCCAACTGGGGACCAAGCTTCTGGCATCTGTGTGTGCGTGAAAGGCGCCAGGGAAGACAGAGTAGCAAGCAAGGGATGGCCACCTCGCCTCTGTTTTGAGAAACCCAGCCTCCATCCAAACACTTCTTTAGCCAGACATCCACACACAAGACTGAATTCAAGCATCTAAGGGGACCACCTACCCTACTCCCACCCCTGCCAACCTCCACTGGGGAGCACTGGAGTTACAGCTCAGTCAGGATCTATAGCAAAGCCCCACAAACACACTCACTCTCTTCCCTCTTTTCCTAACCCTTCCCATCTCTCTTCACCACGCTCATTTCTACCTCAGGGCCTTGACACATGCTATTCTCTTCCTAGGACTTTTCTGTGATGCATTCGGCGGCATTTCCTGGTCATCCGGCCAGTTGTTGCTGTCCTCTTTCAGGCCCTGTTTATCTTGGACCTCTGACCTGCTTCTTTCTAAGCAAGAGACTTTTCATTCTTACTGGAAGTCTACATATCGTGTGCCTCTGTGCCTCAGTTTCCACATCTACAAACTGGGGCTAATTCAGCATCTCAGGGCTGTCTGGAGGGATGAGCTGACCGGCACAGCGCCCTTACCAGTGCCTGTTATACAGCAAGCATCTTGGAAGTGCTTCATTCTCCCTGTTCATTTTATTGCTCTCAGTTCTCTCTGGACCAGCACTTCCCGATGAGGACCTGATACATGCTGTTTTCTGAAGACATTGTTATGTTTGAGTAGTGCAAAGCAGGAGGCATCAGTGTGACATTTTCACAAGCACATAAGGTACAATGTAGGATGCTCAGGGCCCAGAGCCTCACATAGGCTGGGTGCACGTACTGCCGAAGCTTCCTCAGTGCCTAGGTGTGTTTTTGAATGACCGTATGAACACAAATGGATCGAGGAGACAAGCTACAGCAAACACAGCAACGCCCCAAGCCTGTTCCCCAGCCACGCCCTCTTCATGGCTGTAATTAGCCAATAACAAGACTCCCAGCTCCAGGGTCTCACACACAGCGCCTTTCGCAAAGATGAGATGTTCATTCGTTAATGACTACATAGCAATATTGAGAATTTTGGTTGCATTGTGAGACCGGTGCCTTCCCCATTCACCAATAATGACAGACCACTTAAAAAATAAATAACACATATAATTTAAGCAACTAAAACAAATAGCAGTGTTGACTTTGTCTGGGAAAATATTTTCTATTTCCTCGAAGCGTCCCCACGGGTGCCCTGCCTTGGTCTCCCCTGCTGAGATGCCGCCTCAGCAGGCAGCCTGGGAGCCAAGTGCAGGAAGAGACAGCAGGGAGGGGACTCACCCACAGCTCCCCGAAGCCAGACCTTGCTCCCTTCACCCCCAGGGCACTTGCCCTCAGATGTCACAGATTCGTAGACCTATACAGACCCGCAAGGTACAGAGGAGAGCAGGAAGCAATAGGAACCAGTGGGGCCTGTGGAGACCGGAGAAGCCATTGTCCCTCTCACAGGGGACTGCCCTCACCAAGGGCTACACTACAAAAGGCAAGACCAGCCTTGAAAAATCTAGTATTTCACAACAAAACAAAACAAAAATCCATTTAAGAATGAGAGAGAGAGGAGGCGGGCAGTGGTGGCATATGCCTTTAATCCCAGCACTCAGGAGGGCAGAGGCAGGTGAGTCTCTGTGAGTTCGAGGCCAGTCTGGTCTACAGAGTTAGTTCCAGGGCAGTCAAAGTTACAAAAAGAAACCCTTTCTCGAAAAAACAGAAACGAAAGCAAAAAATTTTAAATAAATGTCAGGGGTGGGGCTTTGTGTCTTTGTGATTCTGGGACTGGAACCCAGGGACTTGTACAAGCTAGGTTAATGTCCCACCACCAAGCTCCAGCCTCAGGGACAAGACAAGAATCAGCTCCTGACACTAGAAAGCAGCAAGTGACGGGGTGAGAATTGGCTCCTGACATTGGACAGGGGTGACAGCGAGGAGGACAGCCCATGGTACCAGAAGGTAGGTGACGGGGATAGGCACCGTCTCTTCCTAGGGGCTCAGCATACCAGCCTCCTGTTGTCTGGTCGCCAATGGGATGCCTCCTCCTGCCAAGTGCAGGAGAATAGTTTATTGTTCTCGTGCAGATTGGACGAGGACAGAGAACCAGGTGGTTGACCCGGCCGTCCATCTGACAGGTGGAGGAGTAGACAGCCACCGAGGTCATCTGAGTTACACTTCTACTAAGCACCCAGGCTACCAGGCGCAGCTTAAGTACTGGACAGTCAAGTCAGAACCTCGATGAATGAGGGAGGACCTATAGAAAGGTGGAGAAGAGTTGGCTCACTAGCTGGGCTCAACTTTCAGTCTTCACTGATTGGACCTTGTAGAAGGGGAGGAGTCACCTAGCCCAGAATGAGCCTATCAGAATCCCTCTCCAGAGTCATGCAGATCAGCACAGTGTGTCTGTCCTCAGAGGCTCTGAGTTTGTTCTGCTGGGGGCTTCAGTGAGACATTATAGAGTTAGGGTACCTCTGGCATGGTGGTGAGAGAGGGTTTCAGGTGACACAGGTCATCCCTGGACAGAGCCACAGAGCATCGCAGGAAGCAGCCCTCTGTTGGGGCCCTGATGAGATCCGCCACACTAACATCTGGTCCAGACAATGGGGCAGGGTCGCACCATCTCCTCACACCCTCTTACTCTCCTACGGCTTCCCAACACATTTGGAATAAGACGCCAAGACACTGACTGCCACGACAAACCTTACAGGACCCTGTCCCCAACCATGGCTCTGGGCTCCCCTTGCCTCGTCCTCTCCTGCTCACCTGACCCATCTCTCTGCCCTCTCCACTGTGCCATCTTTTGAACACTGCCTACAATTCTCTGTGACGGCACCGGCAGCGCGTTAATTCCCACAACAGTGTCTGGAAAGTCCTCCATAGCGCCTCCTCTGGCTCCAGTCAAATCTGCTCGTCCTGTATGGGATTGATACTTCCACCTGTTCTTCTAATAGATCCCTCCCTCTCTCAGCCTTCTCTGGTCCATCTCCCCACCCTGCTTTCCCACAAGAAACCTTGCTGTGGCTCATATTAAATGTAAAATTAAATGGAATCAGGAAAGTGTTTGGTCCATTGTGAGCCCTCTATAAGTGTGAGTGCATTCGTATCTCTGTGTGTGTGTGTGTGTGTGTGTGTGCGCGCGCGCGCGCGAGAGAGAGAGAGAGAGAGAGAGAGAGAGAGAGAGAGAGAGAGAGAGAGAGAGCATGTGTGTGCATGCATGGCCACTCATTTGATTTTGCTTGGCCTCCCCCAGTTGGAGTGTGATCTTCAGTGGCCTGTGCCCGACATGTGCCAGTTGATAAATATTGGTCAGGAGAGAAAGGGAGGAGGGAGAAAGGAAGAGAGGGAGCCTGCAGAGAGAGTGTCAAGCTGCTTGAATGCTAATCTTGGCTCTGCAGTGTCTCAGCTGGGCCTCCTTGGCCAGGCATTTCCTTCTCAGTCACAGCATCCTACAGCCCAAGACTCAGCGAGAAGGCAGCCATGATGGAATCACTTGCGGGGGGGGGGGGGGGGGGTTTGGGGGGGGGGGGGGGGGGGGGGGGGGGGGGATTTTTGGAAGGGCAGCAGGTGAGGTGACCCGTGTATTCAAGTCCTCTGTAAAGGCCATTGCTGCAGCCTGTTCCTTCTAGTAGCTTCCTTGTCCGCCCTCTGTGGCCTGCCACTGACCGGGGCGTGCAGCCACACTGCGCCCCATTAGCATCATTAGGCGTACGGTGATTATAATAATTAGGCGACCCTCCATAACAACGCCCGCTGCTCAGAAGTCGTAATTGCTGCGTGGAGATTCAAATGAAGGCTAATTAGACGTCAGTTGCTCTCCCCTCCCCAGCTCACAGTCCCCTACATTATCTTAATACCAAACTGCCCAGTGACCACCAGCCACGCTAGATAACCCACAGCGCCTGGAGCAAACAGCAGGGTGCAGGGACACCGCCAGCTGCGCATGCGCAGAGAGAAAGCCGGCTGGTGGGGCTGAAGACTTGGCACTCAGCGCCAGAGGCAGGCGGGACTGGGTGCCCGTGATCCCATGTGTGTTGGCGCTGCAGCAGGCACTTTTTTCTCCTCCTGGGGAGCTGAGAAGCCGCGGGGCCCTGTTTCACCGAGCAGGTGGTATTTTTATGAGTGTGTCGGTTTTGCCTCACGATACTGAGACAATTACTTCAAATGGGGAAAGGAAGCTTGGCTAGGCCCACATCTCAGAGACGGTTGGTCGGCCTGCTGCTTTAGGCCTGCAGTCAGGTAGGGCATGGTGGACAGAGTCTTTGCAGAGCAAAGCTGCTCACTTCACAGTGACAGGAATCAGAGACAGGATGGCGCCTTTGAGATCACACCCCAATGGTCTTACAGGCTCACCACCTTCCAACAGTGCTATCTGCTGGAGATTCTCCTTCCTCACATGAGCCCCCAAAGGATGTGGATGGTCCAAACAGAAGCAAGGAACAGTAAACCAGACAGATGCAGCAGCTGCCTTGGGGAAGGAGAAAGGCCTTGGTGCTGGGCACCTCTAACCTTGCCCCTCCTACCCCACTCTGAGATCCCTCTGCCACCCTTGCCAGAGTCACTTGGGCAGATATTGAGTCCCAGTCCACAGGCTCTGCTTCCACAAGTCGGACTCGGAATCTTCCACTGACCCCGAATGCAGCTTCCCAAGGAGCCCTAAGCCCAGGACAGCCAAACAATGTATGACTCTGCCCGGCGTGGTGTCAGGGCCTCAGTTTCTCCACTTGTCAACACGAGAGTGTTAGATACGATGACCTCCAAGGGCCTCTGGCTCTCCGCTCGGTTTTGAGGAGGCTCACCCCACAGCTGGCATTCTGGGGCTACTACAAACCTTCTGCCTAGCCTCCCAATGTGCCACATTTCTACTGTCTAAATCACCCGTCTCAGGCATTCTGTTACAGCAGCACAGACAGACTAAGACATCGTTGTAGCTGACAGATAACCAGAGAACTCCTCATGAAGTTTGAAGAAGTCTCTTTTCACAGAGCCCCGTTCTCAAATACTAGAGATAAGTCTTAGACAAACTCTGGGGGCCAAGGGGAAAAGCAGTAGCTAGACTTGCCTGCTTGTTTTCATGAGTAGGTAGGTATGCCTACAGAGGCCAGGGCAGGGGATCAAGTGTCTTCCTCTATCTTCCTGCCTTACTGCGTCTAGACTAAGTGCAAATCCCCTACCTCTGTTAGGCTGGCTAGCCAGAAAGCCCTGGGGTCTATCTGTGCTCCGTAGTGCTTGGGTTGCAGGCATGTGTTGCCATGCCTAGATTTTACATGGGAAATAGGCATACAACTCATGTCCTGCTTACACAGCAAATGTTCTTACCCACTGAACTGATTTTCCAACAGCACACACTGCGTGTTAGGCACTGCATGGATTCTCTTCTTTTATTCTCGTTATGACCCTATCCATGAGATACTATGATTGCATTTTTCAAATAATGCAACTAATGCAAGAAGAAATGAGCAGTCCTGACCACACATCTGGGGAGCCTGTTGCAATTAATGCCTCTCCTTTTCCAAGATCTTCTGTGGGTTCTCTACCAGCACCAACCCCTTTTAGGCTTTCAGGGCAGACTCTGAAGTAGAGGAGACCCTCAATGGCTAGGACTTAGACATCACTGGAATCAACTCATTGAGCATCCTTGCCCAACAGATGTGCTGTGCACATGCACAGCAAGAGTGTACAGGGCTGACAAAGAGGGACTGCCGCTGCTACTGCTGCTGCCACCACCACTGTTGCTGCTGCCTCTGCTGCCACTGTCTCTGCCGCCACCGCTGCTGCTGCTGTTGCTCCCGCTGCTACTGATAACTCAAGAAGTTACACTTGGTGAAAGTGCTGATCCAGCCAGAATGAAGAGACATCCCTGACTTCACAGGACATCAATGAGGAATACCTTCGGGTTACCTATGATGTCATTTCAAGAGAGGATTACATGATGCAAAAAAATTGCCCTGAATGTGGACAGCACTATTTCATAAACTGAGGTGCCCAGACTAAAGAAAATGGTAAAAAGCAGAAAGATTGTTGGGTGCTGGAATTCTACCTTCTCTGCTTCCTGTTCTACCAAGATGTTCACAAGCAGCCTCATGGTCCTGCCACCACAGCTTTGAGTTACTCCTGCCCCTGCGACCTCCCAACTATATAGACTGTGTTTCTTTAACCTCTAGCCCCCCCCATCTCTGTTCCCTTATGTTGCTTCTTGTCGGATATTTGGTCACAATGATGAGAAAGGTGTACATACACTAAATATATAGCCCAGTATAACCAGACACAGCCTAGTATAACCAAACACAGCCAAATATAACCAGACACAACCTAGTACAATCAGACACAGTCTAATAATATAACCAGACACAGCCTAGTATAACCAAACACAGCCTAGTATAACCAAACACAGACTAGTGCAACCAGACACAGACTAAATATAACCAGGCACAGTCTAGTACAACTAGACACAGCCTAATATAACCAGACACAGCCTAGTATAACCAGGCACAGCCTAGTATAACCAAATACAGCCTAGTATAACCAGACACAGTCTAGTATAACCAATCACAGCCTAGTATAACCAAACACAGCCTAATATAACCAGGCACAGCCTAGTATAACCAGACACAGCCTAGTATAACCGGATGTAGCCCAGGATAACCAAAACAAACCACAAGGAATTCCACTCTTGCCAGAACAAGGCTCAACGCCACTAAAGGGTAACAAAAAGTCAGAATAGAATAAAAGGTTAGTACACAGACCAAAAAGAAAAAAAAATCAAAAACCAAAAAAGAGCTGATGATATTGAGGGTCAGAAGTTGGGGTTAACATCCACAAATTTTGAAACCGTTGCCATAAATATGTTAAGGAAATTTATAACACAGAGCCAAAGAGGGAAAATACAAAGACTCTGAAACAAAGAATCCAAGAGAACAAAATAGAGATTTAAGAACTGGTATTATGTCTGAAATAAAATAGTCACTAGGTGTCTTTGAAGTCAGGCTCGATGCTGTTGGAAAAGAAAAGAAAAGAAAAGAAAAGAAAAGAAAAGAAAAGAAAAACCAGTGAACTGGGAGATGCACCTGCTGAAAGAGTCCAGAGAGAAAGAAAAAGCTTTAAAAAGAGGCAGGAGCTCAGCAACTGTCAGGCAATATTTAGTAGTTCAACATGCTCAGTATGAGAATCCCAGACGGAGAAGGGAGAGAGGATAGGGCAGAAAAAATGTATTTGAAGAATACTTACAAAATTTCGTAGAAATTAGGGTTTCCTTCAGTGTGATAAACACCATGGCCAAAAACAACACGGAGAGGAAAGGGTTTGTTTTGTCTTAGAACTCTCAGGTCACACAATGTGGTGGTTTGAATGAAAATGGCCCCATAGATTTATAGGGAGTGGCATTACTGGAGGTGTGGCCTTGTTGGAGTGGGTGTGGTCTTGGAGTAGGTGTGGCCTTGTTGAAGTAGATGCTACCTTGTTGGAGTAGATATGGCCTTATTGGAGCAGATATGGCCTTGTTGGAGAAAGTGTGTCATTGGGGTTGGGCTTTGAAGTTTTAGATGCTCAAGTTATGTTCCATTCCTCTCTCTCTCTCTCTCTCTCTCTCTCTCTCTCTCTCTCTCTTTCTCTCTCTCCCTGCTGTGTTCAGATTCAGATGTAGAACTCTTGGCTCTTTCTCCAGAACCATGTCTGCCTGCACACCACTATGCTTCTCACCAAGATGATAATGGACTAAATCTTTGAACCGGTAGATCAGTACAATTTGATGTTTTCTTCTAGAAGAGTTGCCATGGCCATGGCGTCTCTTCACTGCAATAGAAACCCTAACTGAGACACACTCTATCACTGAAGGAAGTCAAAGCAAGAACCTGGAGGCAGGAGCTGAAGCAGAGACCATGGAGGAATACTGCTTACTGGCAGCTCCACACGGCTTGCTCAACCTGATTTCTTATAGAACCCAGGGCCACCTGCCTAGGGCTGACAACACCCATGTGGACTTGGCCCTCCCACATCAATCATTAATTAAGAAAATATCCTACAGACATGCCCACAGAAGAGGTTGATGGAGGCATGTTTTCAACTGAGGTTCCTCTTTTTTAAATATGTCTAGGTTCCTGTCAAGCTGACAAAAGCCTAACCAGCGCAGCTGAGCTCAACCTACTCAAAGAGCAAATATAATCAGTATTTAAAAATACACCCATGTATTCACAGCTATATGCTAACTTTCAAAAAAGATGAAATACAGCTCTATAATAATAGTCAGAGACAAAGACACAATACATACAGGGGAATAAAGATGTCCAAAAATGGAGATAGAGGACAGAGCTCTAATAAGAATTGTATATACAATTGTACATACAAATTACATGTTCAGAATTGTATATAGAAAATAAGGGGGAGTAGGAAGCTGAGGCAGGAGAATTGAGAGTTGTAGGCTAGCTTAAGAATTTCAGGATGCAGCAAGATCTGGCTTATTAGAAAGAACAAAATAGATACAGTTTCAGATAAACAAAAGCTCAAATTATTTGTTGTCAACAGTCTTGCCCCTCAAAGACTTAAAAAATAAATACATTGAAAAAATTCTTTTGGTGAAGGAGTAATTAAAATAGATGAAAATTCAAATATGTTAAAAAGAAAGAGTACACTGGAAATGATAACAGTGTTTTCGAGATAAAAAAAAACCACTTTTTTCTTCTCTTCAGTTCTGTTAATAGAAAACAAATTATTTAAAGCAAAGATAATAGCATTGTCTTTACAGATTTCTTGCATATGCAGAAATAATACACATGAAAGAGCACAAAGAACAGGGAAAATGGAAGTGTTCTAGCTTTCTAAATTTTAGGTGGATTAGTAAAATATAAATTAGGAGTAGAGATTATTAACATGATAACTACAAATAAAAAGACAGGAAATTGGATAGAATATGAAAGTTTTCCACATGCCCAAAGTAAAGCAGAAAGGGAAGGCAGAATGAAGAAATGATGGATCAAACAGAAAAATAAAAATGACAGGTTTAAGCCCACACATATCAATAATTACACTAAACGTAAATGTTCTAAACACACCTGTCAAAAAATTGATGCTGACACTGTGAGTCAGACAAGCAAGGCCAAGTCTGTTCTTACCAAAGGAACACTTTAACCACTGAAACATGTAGGGAATGAAGAAAGCCCTGACTGTAAAGTCCTGGGTGAATATGTGCTGTTAACATGGGCAGAGCCATGTCAAGGACCTCAAAATCTCAGACTCATGAGGAAACAGCAAAACTCCCAGAGTAAGACTCAAGGAAATGGCAAAAACTTGCTCTGGTCCAAGTGTAAGTGTGTGTGCAGAAAATGTCCAGCATAGCTTTCTTTGCCCTGGTATGTATGGTCTGAAGGTCACTCCTGATGTATGATTCCCCTCTTATGCTGAGAATATGTTTTATTGCCATTGGTTAATAAAGAATCTGCTTTCAGCCAACAGCTTAACAGAGCAAAGCCAGGTGTTAAATTCAAACAGAGATAGAGATAGAGAGTAGGCAGAGCCAAAGAGACGCCATGTAGCTGCTGAAGGAGACAGACACTCCGGAACCTTACCAGTAAACTACGAGCCTCATGGTAAAATACAAAGTAATAGAAATGGATTAATTTAAGATGTAAGAGTTAGCTAGAAATATGCATAAGCTATTGACCCAACAGTGGTAATTAACATAGTTTCTGTGTAAATATTTCAGGTCTGGGCAACCAGGAAACAAACAAGCAGCCTCTGCCTATACACTCCCCTAAAGAGACTGTTCTTACCAAGATGAACTAAACCCATCTCCCTGATCCAGCTGTATACCATAGACCCCACATCTTTGTTCATCTGTATATAATAACCCCTCCTCTCTGTTTATTCAACTGTATATAGTAAACACATTAAATTTCTGGGGTGCTGGGTTTTCTCCACCAGAGAGCACAGGCAAACCAGCCTCATCTATTTCTGAATATCCATCTGTCTGTCTTCGTTTCATACCCTTGCCTCCCCAGTGAGGTCTATCCATGGAGCCATGCAAAGATTCAGCAGCAACAACCATTTAAAAAAGATTGAAATCAATAAAAAAAGAAATGAATAAACAAATAAGATCAAAGTTATAAGAAGTACCCTCAACCACATGGAATAAAACTGGGAATCAGACAGGGTGGTGGTGATGCATATACCTTTAATCCCAGCTCTCCAGAGGCAGAGGAGGCAGATATCTGTGAGTTCAAGACCATCCTGGTCTACAGAGCAAATTCCAGAACAGGATCCAAAGCTACACAGAGAAACCCTGTCTCAAAAAACCAAAAGCCAATCCCCCTCAAAAAAAAAGCTGGGAATCATTAATGAAGCAAAGCTGGAGAATTTGTAAAATTGAACACACACAACTATATGAGACAACATCAAAATTTGTGAGACACAGTGAAGCAGGCTCAAGGGAAACTTACATATGCGAATGATGCCGAGGCGAAACAAAGTGGACTTACCAAACCACCATCTTAACCTCTTCACTGGAGGTGGAAAGGAGGAGAAAACAGGCGTAGAGATGACACCTAAAGGAAGAGGATCTAAAAACAGAACAAGACAAATAGAAGAGAGCTTTGAAAAAACAATAGAGAATTGAAAAAGCAAAAACTGATTCTTAGAAAATAAAACAAAACTAAAAAACCTTTGGCTGACAAATGAAATGACAAAGAAAACACAAAGATAAAAATGAAATGGAACTCTCACTGATGACTTCAGAGAAATGAGCTAAAATACGTGAAAGGAAAACAATTGTATGTCAACAAGTAACCTGGACAAATGCACCAGCACATAGCAGCCTGAAATTACTCAAACAAACAAAAAAAAATAGAGATGATGATAGATAGACAGACAGACAGACAGACAGACAGATAGATAGATGATAGACAGATAGAAGATAGATAGATAGATAGATAGATAGATAGATAGATAGATAGATAGAGATAGATAGATAGATAGATATGACAAATAGAAATTTTTAAAGATCCATGAAAAATTAAGAAATTATCATTAATAAAAATAAACCAATAAATGTAGGTCAGAACTAGATGGATCCACTGGGGAATTCCACCAAGGAATTTGCCCTGGTATTTCTCAGTACATCTCTTGGAGACTTTGGATATGGAGGTTACACTTCCTTATTTATTCTATGAGGTTAATACTGCTCTACTGCTACAACCAGACCAAGAAATCACAAGAAAGGCAAATGCCAGGCTGAGACTTCTTATGAATGTAGATGAAAATGCCCTCAACAAATATGAGACCACTGTGTGGGTTTCCCCTTCACTCTGTCAGGGTAGCAGATTGCATTGTTGGTTTCCAATATTGCTGGAATACACAGTGGTCTTGATGGATGCAGAACAAAGCATTCGGTTTAACCCAACATCCTTTCATAATTCAAAATAAGAAGAGCTCCACCTATCCAAAAGCACCAAAGATGTCAGCTGTGGCAAGACAGCAAAAGCCAAGGCGGCTGAGGGGTTTCCTCAGAAGACCACGGGGCAAGTCGGGATTTCACTTTTGCCTTTTCTGTTAACTTCTAAACAGGTCTATCAGAACTAATGAAAAAAAATAGGACAAAACCATCTACATTGGGGGAAAAGGAGTGAAAATATCTATTTGTAGATGGCATTGTCTTACACAGAAAGCTTCTAATGAGAATACAAAATGGTAGGTTTTTTTTTTTTTTAATATAGCAACAGATACTGCTCTTCCAGAGGACCCAAGTGGGTTCCAGCACCCACATTGCTCAGCACACAACTTCTTATAACTTTAGCTCAGGGAAAACCACGCCATCTGCTATCCTCCACAGGCACCTGCTCTCATGTGCACGCACGCGCACACACACACATGCACACACACACACATGCACACAGAGGCGCCTGCACTCATGTGCATGCATGCATACATGCACACACATGTAAAATTTTAAAAATATCTAAAAAATAAAATTCAACAACATTGTGGTTAAAAAAGATCAACATACAAAACAAGTAGTATTTCTGTACACTGAATGAATCAACAATTGAAAAAGAAAAGTAAGAGTTAAGCCCATTCCTAGTAGCATAAAAAATAGTGTTCTGTGGTAAATAAATCAAGAGGAGCAATGAAACCAACAATAAATCATGGCTGAAAATAAGAAAGGTCTTAAATAAGTGGGAAGCCATCTTGTGCTTGTAGGATAAGAGACAACATCTCCACATAATTATCTGAAGTAACTTACAGATTCAGTCAATATCCCAGAAGCCTTTTATGTAACAAAAAAAACCCTTAAATGTGAGTTAAAAAATTGTGGGTAACTGCAAAAAAAACCCAAATGACCAAAACAATCTCAAAAAAAAAAAAAAGGTAACTTTGGAATGCTCAGTCTCCAAATTTCAACATGAAGCTATAGAGCTGGAAATTAACAGTAGATATTTCTGCAGAGAGAGTCTACAGATAAATAGAACAGAGCCATGAATTGTTTGCAATCATAAACACGGAGGTTTGGGACGGTAGTTCAATTGATAAGGCTCTTGCCATGCAAGTGCGAGAACAAGTTCAGTTCCAGAACCATGTAAAAAAGAGTTGACTATGGGGGTGGGGGTCAGTGTAACCCTAGTGCTATGGGGGTCACTGTAACCCCAGTGCTGTGGGGGTCACTGTAACCCCAGTGCTGTGGTCACTATAACCCCAGTGCTGTGGGGGTCACTGTAACCCCAGTGCTGTGGGGGTCACTGTAACCCCAGTGCTGTGGTCAGAGATGGATCCTTGTCTCAATATATATATACTAAAAATGGGCCAAAGACTTAAATGAGGGATACCAAATAGCAAAATTCTCATGGCCTTGACCTTGGCATTACTTCTTAGTTATGATACCAAAAGCTCAAGGAATAAAAAATGAATAGTTTATTTCACTGATAGCATTATCAAGAGAGTGAGCAAAGATTCTACAAAATCTAAGAAAATGTTTGTAAATAATATATCTGCTAAGATTTGGAAATCTAATGTCTGTTTTTATGAAATGGCCAGAAGACAAGTAATTCAATTAAAATGTAGACAAATGCACAAAACTCTCAATAAGCACATAAAGTCATATTTAACAACACTTTTCATACAGAAAATGCAAGCCAAACCAACAACCTATAATAGTATAACCTAATAAATACAGTAAAACAAATGGAAAATAACATATCAATGAAGACATGCCAAAGCTGGTGCTGGTGCCTGTAGACATGCTGGGAATATTCAGTGGTGGTCTGCTTTGGAAAACAGTTTGGTAGTTCCCCCAGCAAGTTAAACCTGCTATTAGTATATGACCCAACAATTCTCTCAGACAAATACTCAGGAAAACTTAAAGTCGGTGTCCCAATGTCATGGTTTGAGTAAGAATGACCCCCATGGGCTACTATATGCAAATGCTTAGGCATCAGGGAGTGGCACTTTTTTTAAAAGGATTAAGAGGTGTGGCCTTATTGGAGGAATGTACATTGGGGGTGGGGTCTGAGGAGGGATGTTTGAGGTTTCAAAGACGTACACCAGGCCCAGTATCTCCTTCAGCCCGAAGATCAAGATACAGCTCTCAACTACTTCTCCAGCCCCATGACCGTCATGCTCCGGGCCATGATGATGATGGACTGAACCTCTGAAACTGTAAGCCAGCCCCTAGATAAATGATTCCATTTATAAGGATTGTGGTGGCCATGGTGTCTCTTCACAGTAATAGAACAGTGACCAAGACACCCAGCAAACAAAGGCTTGTGATCAAATGCTCACAGAAGTCCTTTTCATGATGGCTATGAAGGCATGACTGTTAATCAGTCATGAAATAATTAATTGGAATTCAAAATATGGTTTATATATTATGGAATGGAGTTCAGTCTTAAAAAAGAATGAAGTTCTTGTGCCTGCTACAGGGTGACGGATGCTTCGATTGCTGTGCTAAATGGGAGAAGCCAGGTGCAAAAGTCACATATTGTACAACTAACTTTTATAAAAATCTAGAAATAGGCAAAACCAAGTGTAAGGAAGTTCACAGACACAGAGACCACTGGTTTCTAGGGGAGGGAGGCAGAAAAAATGGGGGTTTGGAGGTGATGAAACATTCTAGAATCAGACAACAGTAGTAGCTAGAAACACAGCCTGTACTAACTGCTGCGAAGCCATTCCTCAGAGCATCCAAAATGGTACACAATATGTCACATGTAGTTCACACATACACAGACATACACATGCATAGATACACACACACAGATACACACATAGACATGCACAGACAGATACACACACATAGACATAAATACACACGGAGAGACACACACTCAAACACATGTGCACAGGCACATACGCATATACTCAATCACACACAGATACACACATAGACACACACACAATCACACACACAGACACATACAGAGGCAGACACATCACACACACAGACACACACATACTCAATCACACACAGATGCACACATAAACACACAGTCACACACATAGAGATACACACAACACACATACACACCCACACACAGATACACAGACAGATACACACATATTCCCACAAACAGATACACACATAGATACATACAGACACATACCACACACAGAGACACACCACACACACCACACACACATACACACCACACACACACAGAGCCACAAGGACTGGAGTTCTGGCTCACTGGTACAAACAACACTTACCTAGCACGCATAAAGCTCTAGATTCAATCACCAGTATGAAAAACAGAAAAGAAGTGGGAAGGAGCCACAGACAGCTCCAGACACAGATATCCACAGTGATGGAAAATCGCACAACATGCGCATCATATCCTTCATGCACGTGAATGCCAAAGTAATTGACAAAATGCTAACATGTAATCTAGCAATGTATAAAAGGATAATGCATGTCAGCAAAGTGGGACCCAGCTCTGTGTGTGCAATTGATGTAATATTTGAAAGGCAAACAATATAACTTACATTAGCAAACTGAAGAGGAAGTTATAATCATCTGCACAGGTTCATAAAAAGCATTTGACACATTTAACCCCCATTCAAAAACGTGAAGCAGAGTAGAAACATAAGGGAACTTTTCAGAAAAAGGGAGCCTTTCTTGAGAACAACAAGCATATTATATATTTCAGGTAAATTATTAATATTTCCTCCATGATTGATAAGGCAAGGGTGGCTGCTGTCAACACTTCTCCTTAATATCATTTTAAAGCCATTTATTATCGTAATAGGGTAAGAAATGGACTAGAAAGACATAAATATAGGAGAGAAGAAGCTGCATTTATATACAGATTACATGACTGCTATGTTTATGCCTTCCCCGGATTCAATGTGATAATATTAGAAGGCAAGGCTGTACGAGGTGATTACATCTGGGTGGAATAAGGTAAGTGAAGTCTCCATGTCAAGGTACCTGTCCTGGATTTTGTCAAGTTGCCCCAAGCTAGGGTCAGCAGAAAGGAGGGAACCTCAGCCAAAAAACTGCCTCCATAAGAGGCTGCCGGGCAGCGGTGGTGCACACCTTTAATCCCAGCACTGGGGAGGCAGAGGCTGGCGGATCTCTGTGAGTTCAAGGCCAGCCTGGTCTACAAGAGCTAATTCCAGGACAGGAACCAAAGGCTACAGAGAAACCTTGTCTAAGACAAGACTTTGGGACATTTTCTTGACTAATGATTGATGTAGGACAGTCCAGCTCTCTGTGGGCGGTGCCATTTCGCAGGTGGTCATGCGTGCCACAAGGAAGCAGGCTGAGCAAGCCATGAGGAGCAAGCCAGCAAGCAGCATGTCTCCAAGGCCTCTGCATCAGTTCCTCTCCTGTGATGGACTGGGACCTCCCACCAAGTTGCTTTTGGTCTCGGTGCTTGGCGCAGCTACAGAAACCTCAGACAGTGCTCACTGAGTGAGCAGAGCCCCCAGACGTGCACTGTTTTCTTCATGCAGGAGAACCGTGAGATGCAGCCCCTCGACAGTGCTCGACCTCAGCAGCACAAGTGCAGACAATGCTTTTCCGTCTAGAGAAACTCTAACGAATCCCCCAAAAGTGCTATCGAAACTAGTAAGTAAATTGAGTAAGGTGACAAAAGATCAAATGTAAAAACCAATCATATTTTTACATCGATGTTTTTTACATACGTACTTAAAATAAATTTTAAGATGGGTTTCTATTTTGTAAGTGAAAATAAATATTTCATAAGAGTATTTTATAAATATGTGATTGTATATACCAATATATTTTTTAAAAAAGTACTATAAGCATAAAATAAAAATTTTAAATATCTCATTTTAATCAAATATTATTAGAAATAAATAAATAAAGCCTACACACTTGAAAACTACAAGTTTTTGGAATGAAAATAGGATTTAATGTAAACGAAGAGATGGATGTATATGGATCAGAAATTCAATACTACCAAAGTGTAAGTTCTCTCCCAATTAATATAAAGATAAAACACAATTTCAGTCAGAATTTTTTTTGCCTAAATGTACATGCTGATTCAAATTTATATATAAATGCAAACGACTTTTTACATTTGAGTTTCAGGTTAGTTTTGTCTTTTTCAGACAGGGTCTTTCTATGTAGCCCAAGCTAGCCCTGAGATACACTCCTCCTCAGCTCCCAGCACTAAGATTGAATGTGCGTGTCACCACACCTGCTCAAAGGACTTTTAATAGTCAAAAAAAAAAAAAATCTTGAGGGAGAAAAAAATCCTGTAGGGACACACATTATTGATTTCAGGATTTAGTAGTCAAACCCATGCGGTCATAAAAATCATAGGCAAACTGATCATAGAATATCAGAGAGCCCAGAAAAGGCCTCATTCACTTGTAAGAACTTGGCTCTCAATAAAGCCATCAAGACAATATAGTGAAGAAAGAGAATGCCATGGTAATAAGCTCATCCATCGCCACTTTTCTGTTGCTGCAGTAAAACACCACGGCCATCGAGAGCAGCTTCCAGAGGGAACGACGTCTGACATGAGCTGACTGGGGCTTATGAGACCAGAGTCCAGCACCGTCATGGGGAAGCGGCAGGCATGTGCGGGCCTATGGCTGGAGCAGCAATTTCCATCTCAAACCATAGCAAGAATCAGAAGAAAGTGAACTGGGAACAGCTTGAGGACTTGGAACCTCAAAGCAAGCCCCTAGAGACTACATTTCTTTCAGCAAGGCCATACCTCCTAAGCCTCTCCAAACAATGCAACCTACTGGGGACCAAGTATTCAAACATATGAGCCTATGGGGACATTCAAACACCACAAACATCTAATAGACCTCTACTTGAGGTCAGCAGCAGTTTATTATACAAGATACAGACAGAAAGAAAGGAGGGAGGGAGAGATGGAGGGAGGGATGGAGAGGTGGAAGGAGGGACGGACGGAGGGACTAGATCAAAATGTTAAAATCTGGTCCTCAAAAGACATCATTATTCATGGAGTGGAGGAAAAGGCTGTAAAGAACTTGATAAAGAACTCATCGTTGTGATACAAAGAACATCATCAACAATTCAATAATAAAGATACAAGCCGCCCGATAAACAGCAGGCACAAAAGTTTGAGCCGACACCACAAAGCAACATACATGAACTGCCTGCACACACACAAGGGCTCAGCAGCACTGAACTTCAGACCAATCAACTTTAAAACCACAAATTCAGACCACAAGTGAGATGGCTGCATGGCCCCATCATACAAGCTGCCGTTAAAAAGACTTCGACATTGGCAGAAACCTTTGATCGGTGGGATTGTAAGCTAGTATGTTAGATCACACACCCTCTGGCTGCCTCTCTTCTCTAGACAGAGCCTTGATCAGTAAGTCTACTACAGCCTTGCAGTTTCCCTGCCTGTTGAAGCTGCAAGCTCAGCATGCACGTTAACACACATACAATACATACAACACACAACACACCATATACATACTCATACCACACACAAACATATACACACGTACATACACACACATACACACAGACACCACATACATATACTCACACCACACACATACAACACATACCACACATACATTCACACTACACACACACACACACGCACACACACACACACCACAGACCCAAGAAATGCTTGAATCATAACAAGCTGTGATTGCTGTCTCCTGAGGAAGATCTTCTCCAGACTAGAAGACTTGCTCTTCCCTTCAGGGCCTACAAGGGCTGTAGGTCAACAGACGATGCAACTCCCCAAGCAAAGCCAGTCTCCAGGAGTTCGGTTCCAGCTCCTTCTGTGCTCCCGTGGTGCCCTTTTATCTAGCAGGGCCAGCATTGGAGACAGGTGTCTGCGGTAGCAGTGCCTACCGGAGTCCAGTGCCTGGACCCAGCTACAAGCCTCTACATACTTATGCTCCTGGAAATTACAACAGCCCTGAGCAGAACCCTCTCATATGGCCATAAACAAAGAATCATAAGCACATGATGACATGGCTGCAAGTAAGATGAATAGATCTCTAGTCTACAGTAAATATGGACCTTACCCTCATGCCAGCAGAGGACGCCAACCACACAAGACTACACACACATGTCTCATTACAGGAAGTTTAACAGGGGCAAATGACTCCACCCTTATAGAGAACAGAACACCGGTCACCCATGGTACATGCTGGGGGTGAACTGGAAGAGACTGCCAGGGAGCTCTCCATCTACCTTCACGTGGGGCCTTAGTGGGACACTGTTCAAACCCAAAATGCAGGTTTGAGATTTGTACCCTGCAGGGTTTGACATCTTCAGTGTTTGAAAAACGTTTGTCAAGCCCCGCCCACACTGTGTAAGATATTTCAGAGCCTGCGCAGTTTCCGAGACAAACAGCCTTCCCCATGCTTCCGTACATTTCACCTCCTCGGACTTCTAGGAAATGATGGAGCACGAGCTGCTTCACGGGTGACAAACAAGGGCACGAGCTCGTGCGTCAGAAGTGGCCGTTCTCATCCTGCTGAAGAGGTTTCTCCAGCACCGCGACTAGCAAGAGTAAATAAGAACATTTACCGCTTTATGTTGAGTGGCCAAAGCATACAAGGCCCTGCGGTATGTTACCTTACTAAGCTCTTTCACTAGAGACAGCACATCCAGCTCACAAGATCAGTTAAATTTACCGAGAAAATACAAGTGGGCTCTTAATTGCTCTCTATTCAAAGCTAAATTACATAATAAATTTATAGTTAAAAAGATCATATTAAAAACAAACTTGAAAATATCCCCATTATCACTTCCTAATTGCATATTTTGTTATCTGCACCCTCACTGTTACTAACCTAGAATATCTTTGTGGTCAGAACGGTGTGTGAGTTACTCTTCTTATCCCTGAGCCAAAACACTGGACGGAAGCAACCCATGCAGAAAAGGATTTACTCCAAGTAAATGAGAGATTGTGGCAGCTTCATTCATGGTTGCAGGAATGTGTGGCAGAGATGCTCCACATGGTGGCAGAGAGAAGGCAGAGAAAAGGTAAGTGGATCCAGGGATGGGTGTATCCTTCCTAGCCCCTGAGAGCAACTTCCATGAGCCAGGCCCTACCTCCTAAATGTCCGACAGCCCTCAAGACAGCATCAGAAAGCTGGAGACTTAGCATCCTGACTGTGAACCTGTGGAGAGTGCTCCAGATGAAGCCATGTCGTCACCATTCTCTTGCATGCTATCGTATGTCACTGCCCAGTTCAATGGCACTATGTTCCTGGTTCAAAATCAGTCACTATAGGAGTAAATCAGCCAGCATCACTAATCAGCACCCAATTTATTGTTTATTGATTGCCTAGGCTTAAAAAAGTAAACTATACCAGCAATGCCTCTCAAACTGAAGTGCATGGCATCCGAAGCCATTATACTCCTAAGCAGAGCAAGGCATTCAGAAAGTGTTTTCACGATATTCAAAATCCTTCTCTCTGTTCAACAAGAACCCTCTCACACCACTGAAAAGGGGCAAAGCTTCAGCATATGATTGAGCTGTTTCCCTTTCTGTTAGCCCCACTTATGAAAATGAAAGACCAACAAACTTGACTTCAGAACTGTACCCATTCATCAGCTGCCCACCACGGTCTGTCTGTGGGCAGAAAACTGGCAGAAGCCAGCAAACATCTTGGGAGAACCAGCTGACTGTATGGAACGTACAAGCGTTGGACAGGATGTGTGTACACTGCTATATGCCTTGTGTTTATAAATTATTGATTTTGTAGTATGCGCTACAATATTTGCTCGCCAAGTCAGCTGTTGTACATTTCCATATTACTGTCTCCATTTCAACACCAACATGTCATAACACAGATTGCTACATGTGTTTCACACAGTGAAGCAGAAGCTTAGAAGTGTGTGTGTGTGCGCGTGCGCTCGCGCGCAAAGCACAGTCTTTTATCCATCATAGCTCCAGTGAACCTTGCCAACATAGCACCTTGCCAGCACCTTGACTTTCCACACACTGGTGCAAGACTCTTAGAAGTCAGTGGTCAATGACTCTCCTACTCCTGATTCATATCTGGGGGACAGAAGCCAGAGAAGGTGAGTGTGCTGTTCAAAGCCTATGTCTCACCAGAGGCATGGGTGGCATGTGTTCTCACTAGGAGCTTCATCTCAGCCACAGGGGACACAGAGAGGACCTCACTGATTTTGTCCCACCACACACACCCACAGTTCCTAAGCATCCACAGAGCCTGACACAGAGGAATATCAGCAAACGTTGTTCCAGGTAAGACGTATGACTCACTGCCTACACCCAGCTTAGCATGGAATATTGTACTATTTACCCCAAGTCACATGAATCCCTTCCAAGCCCTCTTCTTGCAGTTCTGGTCAGAAAAGTAGTCTCAAGTGTCCTTAGCTCCCAAAGAGCTGGGTAGAAGCCTTGAGGATCAGACAATGGGAAAAGGGAGCCTTCGCGTTGTCCCATTGTGGTGACCCTACAGCTTCATAGTGGGTCTCTGAATGGAGCAGAAGACACCATTCTTGAGCCACCGGGTAACCAGGGTAGTAGAGCACTCCCCAGTATATGGCCAAAGGCAGGCACAAATGTTACCACACAGTATTAACACCGATGTGTGCACTCTGGCAATTACCCACATTGGTATAGACCCTACACACTTCAACACATCAGACAGTGGCAGAGCCATAAACCCAACACAGTGGGCGTGCGCGCGCGCGCACGCGCGCGCGCGCGCACACACACACACACTCAACCAGAAGTACCGATGCACTGGCCACCTACCCACTGTCAGAGGTTCAGATATCTGCCGAGGTGCCCAACAGGCAAGCACGCAGGCTCAAAGCCATGCACATAAGCTCAAACACTCATCAGACACACAGCGCCACCCTCAGCCCAGAGAGTGAGTGAGATACACGCTCCCACAGAGGCAGTGTTTGCAGCTACTCAGCAGGGACACACACACATAGGTTCACACCCCGACACCCAGCCACACACTCACACTACCCCACCATCCAACAACACCCCCCCCCACCAAAACACACACCCACACAACAACAGACTTTAAGTTTAGAGGCAGGCAGCCGGCTCCCACACCGCTCACTCAACTTGGCCACCACCAACAGCAGCACCCCGTCTGCAGGTGCCCGCAGAGGCGCCACTCAGCCAATGGCGGCCGCCTCCTGAGCACCTTCCACCAACAGCCATCTCCATGAAAAGACGCATGTAGACGGGGGCGGAGCCAGTAGTGAGAAGGGCAGAAGATGAAATCATAATCCTGCCGGGTTTGTTCATTTCGGTGATAATTAGCGGTGCATTCACGCCGCCTCACCGGCCGCTCCCGGCTGATCCCGCGTGATGGATGCCTGGTGGTGCTGAATGCAAATTAGCATAATTTCATTACCGAGGGACCCGTGAAAAGGTTCAATTATAGAGCAATCTCATTAATACCAGGGCTTGTTAAACTAATAGAAAGAGACAGGCCCCGCAGCTCCGAGAGGAGACACGTGCTCCGAATGCAATTCCGTGAAGCCCCAGTACCTGGCCACGCCCGCACCCCCACCCTCACCCCCACTGGCCTGCAGTCTTGGAGCTGGGATCCTGTCCTTCAAGACCCAGAGACCCCACACGACACAGGTACAAAAGGCACAGAATCTGGACTGAATGGGCCCCAGTTAATCGGCTAGATCAAGGCCGCAGCAGCAGAGTCCGGGGCCCACAGTATCAAAGCAATTTGCCCAAGGTGTGTGGCACTGAGGCCACAGAGTCACGGTCCCAAAAGTGGGAGAAGGGAATACCCACTTCTGTCTAGGATTGGCCTCATAACATGTAGGGAACCTTTCTGGAGCCTTCCAGCTGTGACTTGGTTTCTCCATGATTTTTCAGCCCCCAAGTCCCAGAGACCCGGCTCTGGAGGGACAGCAGACTGGAAGCCATGGTCCATGTGAGTAAAAAGCACTCGGGAGGCAGAGGCAGGCGGATCTCTGTGAGTTCGAGACCAGCCTGGCCTACAGAGCTAGTTCCAGGACAGGCTCCAAAGCCACAGAGAAACCCTGTCTCGAAAAACAAAAACAAACAAACAAACAAACAAAAACAAAAAA